>NW_003852422.1:7680425-7681877 GCF_000181295.1 Otolemur garnettii
CTGTGTTGTCTGTGTGAAGTTCTGTCATGAAGAGTGTAGGTGTGTGTCTGTGTTGTCTGTGTGAAGTTCTGTCATGAAGAGTGTAGGTGTGCGTCAGTGTTGTCTGTGTGCCGACCTCTCTCAGGGCTCTTTCCGTCTGCAAACTCACACTTTCTGTAATCTCCTGTCGCCGTTCCTTCAGTTTTCTGTGCTCTTTGTTGGGAACTCCTTCTATGTTTTCTTCTAAGTAGGTAACCTCTGTTTTCTCTTTTTCTCTGTATTTCAGTCTCATATCTTCTGTTGATGGGCTTTCCTTGGGTGTCTGGTGATCTTGGATATCTGTTCTATTGAAGACTGGCAGCCCCAAGCGTGAGTGGAGCTTGTCGGCTGAAAGCTTTACTGTACACGGGGACTTAGGGGGTGATTTTGTGGGCTTATTTTCTGGGGCTTGTCAACAGTCTCCTGATCTTTTGCCTGAAGCTGACACCCAAATGCCAAGTATTTTGTAGCAAAGTAGGGAAAGAAAGCTAAGGTCTCAGAATTTATTTCACAGAATTTCACTTTATCCTTCATGTTTTCAATAGAATACCTCTGCCCATAGATGTGCCTAGTCTCTGCCAGTTCAAAATCCTTCTCATTTATCCTCTCCAGAGACTAACTAAACATTTGGGTTTTTGCAAGGGTTGGGAGGAGGAGTGGTTTGTCTGAACGGAACTTAGTGAGTGGTGACAGATCTGGGAATCTAACTGCTTCTTGGAAACTTGCCAAATGGTCCTCCTTGGTCCTCACTCCCGGGGATTCCTGATGCTAAACTTCCCCAGCCTTGGGCAATTCTGTGTATAGACTGGGGGTATTCAGCTCTCCTCACCCCACTCAGAAGTCAGGGTCTTTAAGCCTAATTTGTCACTCATTCATCTGTTTTTTAGTTTCCAGGACTTTGTTGTGTGTGTATGCGTGTGTGTGTGAGTGTGATTCCAGTTCTGTCATTTTAATAGCATTTCAAGAAGGACTGAAAGGCACATCTGTGCACACAACTGTTTCCTTAGAGGTCTTACTCATCCTCTGATCACTATGTATAGTAGGTAGGTCGTACTTTTCAATGGGATCAGTTTGGTTTTTCTCAAATCTCTAAAATGTGCACTCAGGATATGTACATGAGAGTGATTTTCCTCTTAATTGTGAATATTACATTTATAAGCAAATTAGGTTTCTGATACCTAACGATAACGATTATGCTCTACATATTTTCATCATTTGGATACTTGCTTACCTTTTCTTTCCTTTCATCTTCATGGTTACAGTCAACATGGTCTTTACTAGGTACCCTGGGTCTAGGCATTTACTGTCTAATCCACTGCCAAATGGGCCCTGCCTGGTCGTAGGCAGCAGCCTAGGTGAGGTCTGTGAAGTGGACTCCCTGGCCCTGGTGTGAGGTGCGAGTGTCCCCGTGTGGAGTGGACTCCCTGGCCCTGG
>NW_003852422.1:7682175-7688033 GCF_000181295.1 Otolemur garnettii
TGTGGAGTGGACTCCCTGGCCCTGGTGTGAGGTGCGAGTGCCCCCGTGTGGAGTGGACTCCCTGGCCCTGGCGTGAGGTGCGAGTGCCCCTGGGTGGAGCCTGGCCCAGGTATGAGGTGTGAGTGCCCCACTGTGCAAGCTTCTCACTGACATGTCACCAAGCATCATCCAGCCAGGCATTGTAAGTGGAGTTGCCTGGAGGTGATTATGCTGTTATATTTTATGTAAAATTAGTGTGATTTAAGCTTAATTTTAATAATGTGATAAAGCTAGATCATTTTGAAAATTATTGCTAGGAAAAGGTATGAATTTGAATTCTTTTTTTTTTAATTGTTGAGGATTCATTGAGGGTACAAAGTACCAGGTTACACTGATTGCATTTGTTAGGTAAAGTCCCTCTTATATAATGTCCCATCACCAAGAGGTGTGTGACTCCCCATGATCGCATGAATTCGTCTGTCTAATTTTTTTAAGCTAATGAAGAACATCTAGATTCTTCATCTGGAATTTATGAACCCTTGGAAATTGTAATAAAAATTTATGTGTATATCCACAGGAGCTCTTACCACCCAGAGCTGAACCCAAGGCAAGACTTTAGAGTTCAAATATCCAGTAAGTGAGAAAACTGAGGAGGAAAGACAAGCCCCACATGCCCTGAGGAAGTGAGCAGGCAGATGCAGGCTGTGGGGCTTCTGTAGGTTGACTGGGCCACTGGGGTCAAAGCCCAGCAGCGCGAGGGGAGGGCTGCAGCAGCAGCACAGTCCTGGGGGCCTGGATGGGGCAGTGCCCTAGATTTAGGAGATGTGATTACAAACAAGGTCTGCCCCGGGTACTGATCGCAATAAACCAATGGGGAAAAGAGTTTCAAAACGAGAGAGAAAACTTGGATTTTTACTAGATATTAATTGATCCTGAGAATTTATTCTTAATTATGTTAGGTGTGATAATCACCTTGTAGCTATGTGTACTAAAGTGTGACACTATGAAATCTAGTAATTCATTTTCAAATATTTAGCAAAAGTTTTTTTCAAGAGTCTGGAGTTCATTGTTCTGTTTTTCAACTTTTGTACGTGTTTTTCAGAAATTTTTTCATGAAAATGTTTCTCATAAACTCAAGTTTGTAAAGGAAATATCCCCAAAATTTTAGTATTTTTAAAGTAAGCCATATCCATTTCTGTGAGTAAAAAAATTAAGCAATAGTTTCTTTGAAAAATTACGTGATATGACAAGTACATGTCCATGTAGAAATGATGGAAAGAACCAAGTCCCCCAAGATACAAGGACATGTTAGGTGGCCATGGAGAGAGAGGAATGTGTCCCCAAAAGGAGAAAAGAGAAATATGATGGCAATTCTCCTGTCCAGCAGTTTTAAAAAGACCTGTTTTAATAAATTACATACACACATATATAATATATATCTGACCTGGTGAATTTGAGTTACTGCATAAACTTGCTATGTGTTAATACTAAATGAAGATTTTTTTCCTGTAAATGATGAATTTAAGAGACTAATTGTTGGCCTTTTTCATATTATAAACTTCTTTTACAGTCTTTTCCACACAGGGGACTCTCAAATATTCACGATTTATCAAATTCCAGTGAAGTTTACTTGCTACGTGTAGTTCAAATGTAGCAGTATGTTTTAAGTAGAAAATGTCTTCAATTCACAACAGTTTTGCTCGAGATTAAAATTTTCTTCAAGGCAGTTTGATCTGTATTCTCTACAGTGCTATGAGGGAAAATCCTCCAAAGATATCCTGAAAAAAGTTGCTGCCAATGCATTGATGTCCCTTCTGGCGGTCAGCAGAGGAGCACAGAAGCTGGCTTTGGAAGGTGAGCCACGTGATGTTGCTCTTTTCATGGTGTAGTGTTGGTCTCTGCTGTTCCTTCATTTTAGTTTTCTTTGGACTCACAATGTAAAGAACTTATAATCTCAGTGTTATAAGAAAAGATTTTCTCATATAAAAATATAATACATGGGTCTCTCTCACTTCTTCTCTTTCATGAGAGGGACCCACTTTCACCTCTCTGTGAAAGTGCTCTAAGCTTCCTCTCCTGTTCTTAAGCAAAAAAGTAAAGACTCTTTCTCATGAAAAAAAAAATATAGAATACATATGCATTACTTTTAAAATAAAAAGATTACACATGTAGATTATTTTTTGTTTAATGTGTAGGGTTTCTACTCTATATGTAAATATTAGAGAAGCTAAAGAAAGTGACAAGTTATTCAATTTTATGATAATTAAATATTGGTACTCAGAGGCACATACTCTATGAACAAATAATTATCAATGCAATCAATAATTATCAATTTTTATGGTAAAACCAACAGCATCAGATGATCTTATATTTTCATATAAATTTCTCATTGAGAGTCTTATAATATTTTATCTGGACATCAGGGAACAGAGGTCTGAGAATTCAGAGAAAGTAACAGCAACATTAGTTCATTAATTTCAATTGTGATTTGCTACTAAAACAAATTTTGCTTTAAGGTATAAATTAAATTTGGGAAGTATCTCACCAAGATTTGAAAACAAGGGGGCTTCAGCGTTTTAGTTTTCTTACCCCCCCACCCTAATGCATTGATCTCTCTCTGAAAATATTAGAAGGAAATGAGCAAGAAGCAGAAAACGTTATCTTCTTGAGAATCTGGCTAATAACTATTTTGTGTGGTTTTAACGTAAGTGGAGGTGGAATAGCCTCTGACTGTGGCAGACTTCGTCTTTCAGCCCATCTCGTGGACAGCTGCCTGGAGCGGATGAAGCACATCCACGCACAGCTGAACCTGGACTCCCTGAGGCCTGGCAGGGCGGCCCTGAAAAAGAAGGTCATGTCAAGTCTATTCGGGGACAATTCTAGGATAATTCTGGGATGAATGGCTGTATTTAGAGACCATCTCTCCAGCGTCCTTGTACCCACAGAGGAGCACAAGGTTGAAATGAGTCTGTTTTAGAAAAAAAGTGCAATCAGATCAATTAATCTGGTTTCTGTATTAGTGGGTTGTTGGCTTTTTTTCTGAATTATTGCCTAAAGGTCCGTAAATGGCATTATGTTGTGCATTTTTGTTATAAACGTCTGGAAAGACACACACGTGCATGACCCTGTATCTGTTGAGCGTTTTCTGTGTGTCAGGCACTATCGGTGCACTTCCTCCTCACTCTTTCATGGGTGCCCACACCACTGATAATTGAGATTTGCCCCACATCTGGGTGGTTGCAGTGATAAACAGAGATCAGGAGTTTTTGTTTATCTTATTCCATGACTTCTGAACATCTTCTGCTGGACTCATGTTCAAACTGCATATTCACGTAAATGTGAAATAACAGTTATTAGAACGAGATATATAACATGTAACTGTGGTTAGTAAGATCTGCTACCCCCTTGTTCACAAAATGAATGTGCATGCATAGACGTGTTGGTGAGGCTGGTGTGGGAGACGCTGTGTAATAACTAGTTTCTACTGCATTTAATAAGAAGCCAAGATAGAGTCCTCTTTAATAATCTCATTGATGCAGGGAATTGATGACATGTTTGTCAGGTTTTTTTCCCTTGCCTCTTTTCCTTTTTCTTCTCTAGTCTAAGGCCCTTACTTCATCATTGGGAAAGTCAGCCAACACCTGATATGATTGAAAACCTGTCAGTGCCTGCTGCACTTTATTGAGATGAAACATGAAGGCTATTATATATCTGAGTTCCTCCATGCTTGAGAGAACAGAAATAGCTTTTTTGTGGTGGATGCACTTGTTGAGATTTGGTCATCTTTCAGAGATCGTTAGCTTGTCAGTGCCTTCAAAGTTATGGTGGTCGGGCAGGATTAGAGCACACCTGCATTGTACTGTGACCAGAAGTGGCGGGGTTGAGGGAATTGCTATATACATAAAGGGGAGTATTCTGTTGCATTCACATTTTCAACTGCTTTTTGTTTAAACAGGAGGAAGGTTTTATTAAAGAGTTAAACACTGCCATGCAGCTCCTAAGAAACTGTCTTTATCAAAATGAAGAATGCAAAGTAAGTAGAGCTGCTTTTCAAATGTGGGTAGCGGTGCTGGTGTTACGCAGCTTAATTTTTATACGAGATAATGTAGTAGGAAAAATAGAAAACTCTGAATTTTATTTTTTAGACACACAGTTGATTGGTCCTTAATCTCAATGTTAATTCTCAAAAACGGATGTATCTAGTCCTCCTAGTCAGCAATACTGATTACGTTTATTTTATATCAGCATTTGAACTTTATCATTGCAATTTTAACTTCACATACTTCAGGCTCCTTCTGTACTGTTAGGCATTTTAGATGTTTCTTTACTGGGAGGGAATAAATGTCTTGTAAGGTGGATTCTTTCAAAGGAAGTTAAGTGGAAGCTTCTGTGTTGGTAAGGAAAGAAGAATGTGTTCCTGCTTCCCAGGAGAGACACTTCCCCGTGGCTGCCTGGTGTGGCTGCGCTCACTAGGGGGAGCACCTCGCTCCTACTTCCACCGACTCCCCATGGCCACCTGCGGAGCCTTCTCTCTGAAAATCAAGATGTTTTGCTTTGTGAGCATTGATGCTGCATTTTAAGCCACTGTGTTGATAAATGTGAAGATTCTCTTTGAATACTTGGATTTGCTTTGTTTATAGTAACATACCGGTTTTGAAGCCCTAGATTAATGCTTTAATAGGGAAATAGTGTGGAAAATGAGTAAGGCAAAGATAAACTATAGAAGCTTCCTTTGCTTTTTAATGATTTATCTTTTTTGCTCTGGTGGTAAAACTGGAAAACACATACTACATCTGAAAAATGGACTGCTGAAACATGTATTTCTTAAATTATGTTAAATAATAAGACACATGACTAACAGTTCACGTTACAAAACAGTTTGGGAATTAAGTATTTATACATTTTATTAAAATTCCTAATATGTAGACTTATATGAACTTTGTCAAAATAGAGATGATTTATAATTACCTCATGCTAAATGTTACCCTGGCGACTAGATGCAATTAGTATTCATCCATGGCACCTTATTCAGGGAATACTCCACAAATAGGATCTACCTATAAAGATTTCTGAGGTGCTAACCTGGGTACTAGTTATAAACATAGTGCTCAATTTCTATCATACTAAACATTTATAAAAATGTACTCTTTGAATAAATCAAAGCATTTCTCTACTTCTAAGTTGTTTAATGAGAAGTAAAAAAAATGTTACTTTTGAATATAAGTATAATTCTATAGGAGCAGCGATTCTGAATTTCTTTTCTGTCCCAGCCTCCCTAAGGTGCATGGCATGCTCTCATTACTAAGAGCTGGTTCCTATTGCATAATCACCAGGTCATGCACCGTCACTCCACCGTGCTATGTGCACATGTGTAACACATGTTTCTAATGGAACAGTCATAATAGCTGTGAGGTGAATTAATTAAACAATGAATAAGATTAGAGGGACAGGACTGTCATGGTCCAGGCAAGAGAGGATAAGACATTGACTATGGCAGATAGAAAGGGGAAGGAGAGGAGGGAATAAATTCCACTGTTGAAGAGAAATAAGAGAAATTCAGGATGACATCCAGACTCGCCTGTAAGCTGCTTACCAATGTCAAGAGTGCGTGACAGAGCAGACTCTGCAGTGAGTGCCTGGTGTTCAGTTTGCACATGCTCGTGTCAGGAGTGTGTGACAGAGCAGACTCTGCAGTGAGAGCCTGGTGTTCAGTTTGCACACGCTCATGTCAGGAGTGTGTGACAGAGCAGACTGCAGTGAGAGCCTGGTGTTCAGTTTGCACATGCTCGTGTCAGGAGTGCGTGACAGAGCAGACTCTGCAGTGAGTTCCTGGTGTTCAGTTTGCACACGCTCGTGTCAGGAGTGCGTGACAGAGCAGA
>NW_003852422.1:7688134-7699005 GCF_000181295.1 Otolemur garnettii
TTTGCACACGCTCGTGTCAGGAGTGCGTGACAGAGCAGACTCTGCAGTGAGAGCCCAGTGTTCAATTTGCACACGCTCGTGTCAGGAGTGCGTGACAGAGCAGACTCTGCAGTGAGAGCCCAGTGTTCAATTTGCACACTCTCATGCCAAGAGTCTTTAGGGCATCCAGGTGAAAAACAGCTTGTAGTCAGTAGATTGTGGGTCTGAGGCCCTGAAGAGAAGTACAGGCTGGGATATTAAAGTGTTATTGTAGCGGGTTTGTAGCCCAAACTATAGTTGACATGTCGCAAGTGAGTATATAATGAAAGCCCAGGTCATCTTTGGAAAAGAGGACAGGTTGGAGACGGGCCTGGATGGGGTGGCAGCGGGAAATGAAGGGAAAGGAGCCTGCAGCCAATGCGCAGGGCCCGGGGCCTTGACCATGACGGAGGTGGGAATCGTCTGAACACAATCCTCAGGGCAGAACATAAATTGAAATGAGCTGAAGCTTAGATGTGAGATGGGGAAATGACAGCCATGAAGAGCACTCTTTCCAGAAGAGTGATCCGTAGAGCTGCACTAATAATTCAGGACATGCATGGTTACAGGCATTAGTGTGTTTGCTTCTCCCAACATGTAAACTTCTTGAATGAAATGGACAAATGAGCAGATGGGGAACTAGTTATTAAAGAAAGAGGAAGAAAAGAAGTAATCAGTGGATTTGGGTCCTGAGGAGGCTGGAGGGGCAGGCTGTTGGAGAATGCCGGTTCACGTGCCTGTTGCTCACTGTCAGGGCGGGAAGGTTGAATGGAGCAAACTACAGATCAACCTCACGGACAGACTGGCAGGATGGGGAGGGAGTCCCTGTGCGGGATGTCTGCCTTCTCTGTGAAGTAGATGGAGCAAACTACAGATCAACCTCGCGGACAGACTGGCAGGATGGGGAGGGAATCCCTGTGCAGGACGTCTGCCTTCTCTGTGAAGTAGATGGAGCAAACTACAGATCAACTTCGCGGACAGACTGGCAGGATGGGGAGGGAGTCCCTGTGCAGGACGTCTGCCTTCTCTGTGAAGTAGATGGAGCAAACTACAGATCAACCTTGCGGACAGACTGGCGGGACAGGGAGGGAGTCCCTGTGCGGGATGTCTGCCTTCTCAGTGAAGTAGCGAGCAGGGTCATCTGCTGCACACGCTGGGCTGTGTGTCAGCTGGCAGGGAGTAGTGACCTGGGAGGACTTTGGGAGGAACAGTGGGAATGGCTTAAAATCTTGGAGAGAGCGGTGAATGTTGGGAGTAGTCCCCTATCCTATTCTGCCCTTCGGTGCTTCATAAAATTGTATAGGGTGTATTTGTGTGGATGCTCACATGTCCACATTGGTCTACCAATTACCTGCTAATTTCTATACCTGGAAAAGATGCTGCTACACTTACTGCACCTGGCTGTATCTTATAAGTAATATTGTCTCAGTGGTAACTGATCTTTATAATAAAGAGTATAAGTTACTTATGAATTTTTTGATTTAACATAATATTTAGACTGAATTTTACTGTAGTCAGATTACACAAAAACAGTAATTTGCTTCTGGTATACACAGAGAGAAAGGGAGAGAGGGTTGGGGGATTCAAAGTTGATCAGAATTTACTTAATGAGAAATTTTCGTGTGGTAGAGTTTTTTAGTGTTGTGAGATTCCACTTTCCTGCTAAGTGCATGTTACAGAAGCAGTTTTTCGGGCTTCTTACCTAACTAGCGTATCTTAGTCACTCCGGTGCCGTGGGGGCGTCCTGAGACTGATCAGGCTCGGACTCAAGGCAGCCACACAGGAGGCCAGCAGGCCTGGGGCAAGGTGCTGAGTGCGTCTGTGAGATTCTGATGCTGCTTGCACTGATCAGAACGAAGATAAATTCAGCTTTTGTCTTGATTCGTGACAGCTTTTTGGGTTTTGGTTTTAATTTTACTTTTTGTATATTCAAACTAATGCTGTCTTTATTGCTTCCACCACAGGAAGCGGCTCATGACGCTCACCTCGTTCCTGTCTTGCACGCTCTCTGGCCGTGGCTTTTGATGGACGATTCACTGATGCAGACTGCCCTGCAGCTACTTTGTGTTTATACTGCAAGTTTCCCAAGCGGTAAATAGAATCCAACATTCCCTTTCAATAATGTACTGAAGTACTAGTTTCATAAACGTCGTTCAGGTGAACTGGAAAAGCTACCATTTGGCAGACTTCCATTGGTCAGAGGCAAGCAGGTGCTCTGGGCACAGACGGGTCAGTGTGTGTGCTGGCAGGGAGGGTCACCAGGCAGTGTGAGGAGTGGAGGAGCAGAGGCAGAAACTGGCCTGATGCTGGGCCCTGGGAAACTGAGTTCAACAGGAAAATCAAGGGGGTGACAATTACAATGTCAGACTTCGAAAGCCAGATAAAGATTACAACTTGTGTAAATTCTAGGACACTGGAGTGATGAAAGTTAGTTCTCAGAGCAGTTGGTCTGGTGACAGGGAATGTCACGGGGATCCTCTTCTGTTCATTCGCTTGGCAGGCGTTTCATTGACGGCTTACTACAGCCATGCACTCTTGGTTCTGGTGAGTGACCCGGTGAGAGAGGATGACAAGTCAGGTAGGGCCTCCAGAATAGGAGTTTAGATTTTAGAGTGTGACAGGGCGCCACTGGAGGTTTTAGGCTGAGGCACAGTATGCCCTAATTTGTGTCTGAAAAAAGTCACTCTGGGTGGTGAGTTGAGAATGAGTGGCTGGCGACAGGCCTAGAAGAAGGGAAACAGGTTTGGACACAACATAAGGGCAGCTGGGCTGACACGGTGGCCTGAGAGATGAAGAGAAGGGGACATATTTTGTATATCCCCAAAAGTAGAGTCCAGAACACTTGCTGACGGGAGGTAGGAAGGAAGGAGGCATCCGGAGTGAGCCTCACTTGGAGAAATGAGCCTGAGTGTCAGTGCCACCATGGACTAACACGGGGAGGATTTGGGAGAAGCACATTTGGCCTGGGAAAGAAGTAGAAACCAGGAGTTGTGCTTGGTGAAGTTTGAGGTGTCCCTTTTCATGCGAGTGAAAATACTACATTGGAGGTGAATTCACAGAGAGGAGAGGTAAGGCAGAAGATTAAAAAGGCTAGAGCTTTACCAGTTGTCTATTGAGACATAACACATGATTCACACAATTCACATCTGTAAACACGAGACATTTGTGTCACAGTTTCTGTGGGTCAGGAATCCCAGTAGCTCAGCTGGCTGGTGGTGCTGGCTCAGAGTCTCTCCCAGGCTACAATTAAGTTGTTGGCTGGACTGCAGTCATCTGTGGTAGGCTGTGGGCAGCCTCAGTTCCTTCCCACATGGGCCTCTCCACCAGGCTTCCTGACCACAGGGCAGTCAGCTTCCCTGAAAGGAAGTGGCCCAGAGTGGGCAGGCTCGGGGCAGAAGCTGTGGTTTCAGAAGTACCATACCAGCATTTCTGCTTCTCTTGGTCACAAAGACCAAAGTGGTGCTGAGGCAGGGGCCACTGGAGCCGTCCTCAAGGCTGGCCACCTCAGTAGTCATTGTCATAGATTGTATTTAAAGCTGTGGGGCTATTTGAGATTACCCAGAGAGACTGTGCAGATGGAGGAGAAGAGTCCTATGACCAAGTTCTGGCCCACATCGCCATTTGGAGTTGATCAAAAGATGAGAAATCAGCAACAAAGAGAGAAGGGACAGCTGATGAGAAGGGAGTGTAGCGTTCCAGGAAGCCGGAGAGGGAGTGGTTAGCAGTGCCAGCTGCTGCTGAGAATTCTGGTAAAATAAGGACAGAGCAGCGACTGCAGGATTTACCTGCACTGGCATTCTTATGGACGGTACTGGAGGTGGACACCTAATAGATTCGTGTTGGGAAGAGGAGCTTTTCCAGAATGTTCTGCTCTAAAGGGGATGGACAAAATGGAGCAATAGCAAGAGACAGATGTGGTGTCAAGGAAAGAGTTCTTGTTTTTAAAGATGGATTTTTTTAAGGCGAGTGGATTAGCCTACGGGGTTGAAGGACAGTGAGGTACAGCAGAGTGTAGATAAGAGCCTGTGAGGTGACAACCAGAGCAAACTGAAAACTGGGGAATAGGGAGCCAGGCTGGGCTGGGAGGAGGGATGTGGGTTCCGGTAGGTCTGTAGCTTGGAGAGGTGAGGAAATTCCCACCTGAACACTTCTGCTTTCTTCAGCATTTGAGAGGAGACCAATTAAGAGTGAGTAAAGACCAGGCTAGAAGTGATTTGAGGAGAAGGAGTGAGGTGGCTCTTGAGAGGAGGGAGAGCGGCAGCCTGAGTACCATTCAGACGCATGGGCTCAAGTTCACGGTGTGACTGGACAGCAAGTGTGCGTGCTTCCTTCTGGCAACGTTCAGCAGCTCTCCAATGTCAAAGGGTTCACTGGCACACAGCAGAGTTAAAGCCCTAGCCCCTCCACATGCTGACGATAGGGTATTCTTTTGACACCTCTGGAGTCGCCCGTTAGTTTAGCCACCTCAGATTGTCTCCAGCACTGACACATGTAAATAGCCCTTCAAGCTCCGGAGCCTCGAACTTGCGTGAGGTGGATGTGGTGTCAGTATGGGATTGTCCTTGTCATCATTCTACTTCCATCATTGTCCGTCCCTCCCTCTGCCTGGACTCTCTTCTCCCGGGTGTTTCCCAGCTCCGTTCCCCTTCAGCGTGACCAGTGCAGGCTGGCTGTGTGTTGTCCTCCTGTCCCTGCCCTTCCCTCGGTAATTGAGGGTGTAGGGAAGATGGAAAAAGAATCTGATGTTAAATAGTAAACGCAAGCAGTGTGTACTTGGATACAAATCTTTCAAAACTGTAATTTGTTACTTCTGTAACAAATTTTAATTTATAATTTGTGTTACTTTTGTACTTAAAATTGATTTTAACATTAAATGTGGTTAAGTTATTAAATTGAGGAAGAAAGGTTTTTTTTTTCCCCCTATCTGAGTAAGAAAGTTCCCACCCCCCGTTTGTTTCTACATAAAACTTCATCATTTAATGACAGTTGGGTATAGAAATTAATAGAAACATTGGTATTTAAATGCAGCTGGAAAGTTGTGAATACAGGAAATATCACTACTATATTTTGTTTACTCATCTTTTATGAGTTCATTTTACAGAATGTATTTCTTTCTCACCTATTTGTACTTAGGTCGGCCTCCTTGTAATAATTTACACAAGTTGATTATATCTTAGGTGTATCTACGGTGCAGTCTTATAGACTAAACATTAACATGTATTTCTATTTTTTATGATTATCTTTCTCGCTCAATAAATCTCATTTGGCTGCTTAATTTACTGCTGGCTCTTGTTGGTTGTGAGCTGTGTGACCCTGAGCACTCATGGCTGTTCTGGCTCTGTGTCTGTGTTGACAAAATGTGGAAAGCAGCGTTCTGTCCCTCTTCCCCAGGGACGTTGATCGTGTGCTAGAACTTTAAAGCTTGGGTTCTTGGGTGCTCAGACAGAATTGAGAGACACACCACCAACAAACACCAAAACAGACAAGGGCAGGCCAGAATAAACTTCTTGGTTCTCACTGTTACAAGGACCACAGAGAAGCCTTGATTGCCACCCTATTGGGCTCCCACCTACTGACCACCTGCCTTCCAAGAGGCAGCCTTTGAGACACACTGGGGGTTTCCTGGCTAGAGTCTTTCAAGAAGACAGGACAACCAGGATGAAATAGAAGAAGACATACTATGCTAAAACTCTCGGGGGTTATGGAAAAACATTAAAAAGCTCTACACCGTTAAGACAAGGCTCAGCTGTAGAGGGGTGGTAGAAACAGCTCACCCCTCTTGTACCCCTTACTTCTTATATATTGTATAAGTTACCCCTATTTTTAGCTCCTATTGTCATTCTTAATTTCTACTTTACATCTTAATTACTTCTTTGGGAGGGGGTCAGCACTACCACCATCTGGCCTCTGGTTCCGCCTGCCTTTAGATAAGCTCCTCCCTAGGTTGAAATACCCATTTCTCTCTGGCTCACTGTTCTGCTAATTTTTAACTGTTTCCATCAGGGCTGCTTCCTCCTCTTCAGAGGTCCTCCTTCATGTTCTTCTGTCTGGTCTGTAAAATGAAGACCTAGCTTTCACTTTTAAAATTATGCTCTACATGATTTAGGCCTATATTTAGATGCTTTTTTGAGGAACTATTAAAAACCCTATTATGTTTATAAAATTATGTTCTACATAATTTAGGCCTTTATTTAGATGCTTTCTTGAGGAACTATTAAAAACCCTATTATGTTTTATTCTTTTTTTTAAAAAATAAACCTGTTATTTCAAAATGTTCTATTGAGATAATTAGGCCCTTAGTGAGGACAGTAAATCTATTAGGTTGAATGTAGACATTAACATTAGCCTCCATTCCTAATTTGCAATTCATAGGTGAATGGCCAAGTCATTTTTGATATGACAGATAAGCGTTGCCACTTTGTGTTTTTAAAAACTGAACAATGAAGCTGAGAAGAGATTGTGATGGGCTGTTGTTTTTGAAGGTTGCAGTTCTCTTTGTTGGTCAAGTTCCGGACAATATTCTGCTCAAGCCTCACACAGAGGAGCCCCCAGCAGCTCTCTGATGCTGTGTATCCTAAAGTTGGCTTCGCAGGTGCCACTTGAAAATACCACGGTTCAGCAGATGGTTTTTATGTTTCTTTCAAACCTGGCTTTGTCTCATGACTGCAAAGGAGTAATTCAGAAGGTAAGTGCTTCATCTCCCCTCATACCGTAAAACAGGGACTCAGGAAAATAATCCTTCCCGTCAGAGTTTATAGCTCAGTCTTTAGGATTTATTTATTATTATTTCAAGACATTTTATTTTAAAGGGCTGTGAAAGGATTAAGAGGTTCACTTTGTTTAAAGCCAGTTAATAAATGATATGTGAAAAAGTGGCAGAAGCTGAATGTGATCATCCATTTCCTTTTATTTTCTTAGCTTTTGGGTTGAGGGTTTTAGAGAGACAGCTGTCTTGCATTTATTGAGGATAATATAAGTCATATATTTGGTCTTTAAGCAGACCACACGGAGTAGTAACAATTTCAGTTCCGTTTACATCAACAAATGTTAAGGGGCTTGTGGAATCTCAGCCCCTTTGATCCAGTCAGGCTTTAACTTCCTTATGACATAATAGATAATTTTATGAGGCTCTGGGACTTCACTTCAAAATGTATCACTGGTTTTAACTTTAGGGTACTTTAAAAGGGATATAATGAGTTAAACGAAGTCTAGTGCACTATGCTAGACTTCTGTAGGTGTGTATCAACAGAATCTTTAATTGAGAAAATCTCTTAAAATTCTTAGCCTTCAAGTAAAAGAAATAAAAGGGCTCAAATTATTACTCTAGTAAGTAATAGATAATCTGATCACATTCAAATTTTAAGGGATTTTCCGAATTAGGGATTCTGTTTGTACACATGTAAAGATAGAATCTAAATGCCCAGTGTACTAGAATTTGTTTAACTCATAACACCCTTTTTATATCCCTTTTAAAGTAACCTAAGTTAAACTCAGTGATAAGAAGTGAAGTTTTGGAACTGGAGTTCCAGAATATTCATAAAATTGCCTATTATGTCATCAGGCAGTTAAAATCTAATTGACAAAAAGGGACTATAACTTAGCAAACAAATATATATATATATTTTTTTAAATAGATATTTATTTTTAATAAACAAATATATTTAAGAATATTTGGATGCAAGTGTGATCATTCTCCCTTTAGGCCAAATCTTGCAAGTCCTTTTTGTCTGCTCTAATTAGGAAATGCTGAGGCTGCTTTGCGGCATTAAGTCATGGGTGCAGGCCTGACAGCTGGGCCTCAGCAGTGTCACCTGTAGGCACAGGACAATAAAGCAGATGCTGTTGTGAAGTCCAGGCTCTAAAATGTGTCGTTTTTTTCCCACCATGGTACATTCTGCACATTCTACATGGGGTAGGAAATTATCTATAAACATCTTTAGACTCAGGAAAAAGGAGTGCCCATAGCATATTTATATTTTAAAGAGCTGATAGGTATTTTATCTCCAGTGTCAACCCCAAATTCAACACAGGTTGAATCTATAAAATCATCAATTTGGGCTGAGAAGTATATGTGGGTGACAGCAAATGCAGTTCAGAGTGGGCATGTGAGTTTGCGACTTACGTTGCTAATATTGCAATAGCTCATTTCATTCTTATACTGAAGCCTTTTTCATAAGAATATTTATTTTATAGATTAAAGCCAACATCTTGGTTTAGGTCTAAGAGAACCCAGCAGACAAGCTAGAGTAGATAATTAAAGAGAGAAAGATGAGTCATAAAAATTAAATGATTGCATTTTATTTTTAAACTGTACAATTGATTGTGGTTCTGGACTGTCACGGGCTTCTACTTGATGTTATACTTTGTGTGCATTTAGATTGTTCTAGACAATAATTTATTATCTTTTATATAGTTAAGGGTTGGTGTGGTTTTGTAGTAGGGCCTTTATTTGGAGGTTGAAATGTCTCTTATGGTACAAGTACTAGAGCTTTCTTATCTGTACATTTAGTAGAGTGACATACAGCCATAAGAAATGATCATTTGCAATGATAAGCAACTGGGGTAAAGTGAATATAAGATATTTCTATTGATTTAATAAAAACAACACCACCACTTACAGCTGCAGTGATTGGAAATACTCTCACTACTAACAGAGGTGCCAACTAGTATTCAGAAGCGATTTGGGTTTTATTTCTTTTTCCTCCCCACAGGATAGTTTTTAATGAGGGACAATATCGCCAGAAGGCAGACAAAAAGAGAAAACTCAAGAGTTCTGAGATAATCCCCAAACCGAATTATCAGTCCTAAGTAATTAAGAGTTAACTGTAATATACTCCATCATGGGGAAAGAATTAGTAGGAATTAAAATTTGGGCGCTACTTTGCCCTTTTTCACTTACACCTGGAAATAATGCAGTTGGAGTATTTAGAAGGTATTGGAAGCAAGGAAAAATTAAAGTGGGGGGAGTATACCAGAATACTGGGACTAGGAAAATAAGGAAAAAGACTCAAGAAGAAAATAATGTTCTCTCTGTTTACCCACAGAGTAACTTCTTACAGAACTTCCTATCTCTCACATTGCCAAAAGGAGGAAATAAACATCTTAGTAATCTGACTATTCTTTGGTTGAAGTTACTCCTGAATATATCATTTGGAGAAGACGGGCAGCAGATGATCCTGAGGCTGGACGGCTGCTTAGACTTGCTGACAGAGATGAGCAAGTACAAGCACAGGAGCAGCCCGCACATCCCTCTCCTCATCTTTCATAACATCTGCTTCAGTCCTGCCAACAAGCCCAAGATCCTGGCTAACGGTGAGCGAATGCGCACACACACGCACACAAGTAGCTATTCATGCACCGTTCGGACTACGACATGAAATAATTTTGTGAATAATTAGCCAGGTGCTCATTAAGCACCCACTGTGGGATACAGGGGTGACAGGAGTGACTCAGGCCTGGCCCCAGCCGTCCATGAGCTGTGTGGAGTCCCCTGAGGTTAACGGATCATGGCATTGCCGTGGACGCGCTGGGTGCAGAGGTGGAAAGGAGGAGGGCCAGTGGGCACAGGCACTCTCTGCCCTTACCGTCTACTCCCCCTCACTGCCTGTGTGTCTTTGAGCCACTGCTACCACATCAGTGCAGCCTCTCCCAAATATCACATTCAGATTGCAACCCTGAACTGTAATGCATTATTCCTCCCTCCTTCTCCTCCCTCACACTTTCTTTCCCTGTTTTATTTTTCCCCAAGTGTTATCAGATGCACTGTGTGTTCTCTGTGTTTATCAGCCTGTTCCTAGGCTTCCCACACTAGAACATAAACTGTGATGGTGTCAAGATGATTTTGCCTGTTTTGTTTACATTTGTCTGTAGTACCTAGAATTGTGCTCGCAGCTAGTAAGCACTCAACAGATGTTTGATGGTTGAGAGAGACCCTGACCAGGAAGGACAGTTCCAGGCCCAAGACTCAATGGTGAAATTAGCCTTACAGAGACTTCGTTCTAAGTCATAGGACAGATGGAGCCAAGGATTATTGAGGATTCAGAAAAATTTTGAAGCCAAAAAGAGAATTGGAAAGATCTTTTTCTGCTACCATTTGTGGTCTCCCTGAGAAACATGCCAATTTCACATGCCAATTGGGGGTGGGGGGAGAGAGTTTTATAGGGAGACATTGTGCTGTTATGGAAAAAAGAGGTGGGCTACGGACTCCCCACTCCCAGTCTTGAATGCCAGCTCTGTGCTCTCTCCAGCGTTGCTTGGGGCAGCTTCTCTGGGCCCACTGTCCACATCTGTTATACCAGCCCACTCTTCCTGGTTTTGAAAGAGTCAGTTCAGGAGCACAAGCATCTCCAGTGCCGTTTCAGGTGCACGCAGGTGTCTCAGGTGTGCTACTGTCTCCTTCCCTCTGTGCTTTCCGTGAGTCCCCAGCACTGTTTCAGGTGCACGCAGGTGTCTCAGACATGCTACTGTCTCCTTCCCTCCGTGCTTTCCGTGAGTCCCCAGCGCTGTTTCAGGTGCAGGCAGATGTCTCAGACGTGCTACTGTCTCCTTCCCTCTGTGCTTTCCATGAGTCCCCAGCGCTGTTTCAGGTGCAGGCAGATGTCTCAGGCGTGCTACTGTCTCCTTCCCTCCGCGCTTTCCGTGAGTCCCCAGCACTGTTTCAGGTGCAGGCAGGTGTCTCAGACGTGCTGCTGTCTCCTTCCCTCCGCGCTTTCCGTGAGTCCCCAGCACTGTTTCAGGTGCAGGCAGGTGTCTCAGACATGCTACTGTCTCCTTCCCTCTGTGCTTTCCATGAGTCCCCAACACTGTTTCAGGTGCACGCAGGTGTCTCAGGCGTGCTACTGTCTCCTTCCCTC
>NW_003852422.1:7699034-7701385 GCF_000181295.1 Otolemur garnettii
GGTGCACGCAGGTGTCTCAGGCATGCTACTGTCTCCTTCCGTCTGTGCTTTCCGTGAGTCCCCAGCACTGTTTCAGGTGCACGCAGGTGTCTCAGACGTGCTACTGTCTCCTTCCCTCTGTGCTTTCCATGAGTCCCCAACACTGTTTCAGGTGCACGCAGGTGTCTCAGGCATGCTACTGTCTCCTTCCCTCTGTGCTTTCCAATTACTCTTTTCTCAGAGGCTTTTTTCCTATGAAACAAAGTTTTCCAAGTGTCTAAGAATGATTCTCTTTACATTTTTCTGTGTATGTAGTTGTGACTCTGTTTTCTGATAATTATTAAATTTGCTGGAAATGTTATATAGAAAGGCTTTGTAAGTTCAATCAGCTGGTAACTCGTCTGCGTTGACTGTGGAGTTGCACTCGGCGCTCCCACACAGGTGTCTCCCTGGCCGGGGATCACAGCACTGGTTTTATTTCCACCCTCTCCTGCTGTGTTTGCTGCAGTCCTCACGTTTGTGAAGTGAGGAGACTCGTAAGCCTTTGGTGGGGCAGTGGGGTGGTGTGGGATGCATATGTTACCACTCTTGGTGTGTAGCGGCCACTCAGGCACATCTGCCATTATTTATTCACCTTTCTCAATTTAAATGTTTCCTTTTGGGACTACTTACTGCAATTTTATTATGGAGAAAGTTGGGAAAAGGACAAGCTGTTAGGGAATTAAAGGAGGAGTCTGGATTTTGCACTTCTAAATCCCTGTGAATTTATTTTCAGCATTTCCTTATTGTCAGCAGCGATTTTTCTCCTTCATTAGCACAAAGCAGGTGGACCAACTTTTAGTGAGAAGGAGCTTCCTGACCCCACAGACTTGACTTGATGTCAGTGGGCTTTCAAGGCAGGGGCAGGATAAGAGACAGCAGCAGTGTGTTTCCTGAAGGAACTATTAAGGGGGTGTCACAGCCTGTGGCTCCCTTTCCACTTGGGGACCTAGAGAGAAAGCCTTAGCAGAGTCAGCTGTAAAACTCCCAGGTAAGGCTGCATCCTCTGATCAGTAGCACCCAGACATCTGGTTTAGAGAGCCAGGAGGAGAGTGTGCCCTGGAGCTTGACCTTGTTTTGTTCCTGATAATATCAGGCAAAGTCTCCTCTGAAAACAACAAAACGGGCTGGATAAACTATATTAAAGTCATCTCAAAATAATCAATGAACTAAAAAGATAATAGGAAACTTCCTGGCCATTTTTGGTTGAAAACTTGTGTCCAGATGAGTAAGAAGTATATAGAAAACTCTGTGGCCCCAACCATGTTTGCCAATATTCGATGCTTGGCTTTTGTTAAGGAGTGTCAAGGGATAAGAGAAGAAAACCAGCCAGCCTGTATTAAGCTAGACCTGCACAGAACCATCCTTTTAAGAGAAAGATGAATCACAAGTAAATTAGCCCCCCAACCCTCATCCACGTGATTTTATAGTGAATAAAAATTATGAGAATAGGCACCACAGACTGCTCCCCACAGGGCTCTGCACCCATGACATGAATAGTCTAAGTGGACCATGAACTTGGGTGCTTAGCAGAAGCAAACTGCATCTGATGGATGAAAGACAAGTTCATGGTAGGCCTCAGGGAACCTCCACAGCACTTGTTCAGAAGAATTAACCAGTGCAAAATGAAAGATAACCAGCACATGAGGAGAAACGTGGCAACATGAAGTAAGAACCAGTAGAGGAAAAAGAAGACCAGTTTCTCTGTAAATATTGGAGTTATAATATACAAATTTAAAAATAACTTTATACCATATTTGGATATGTAAATGACAAGTTTGAAACTGTTTTCAGGGAATGAGAAACTGGCAAGTTCAAAGATTTGAAAAGAACCAAATAGAACTTCTAGAACTGCACTATGCAATATGATAATTCAGCACATGTAGCTATTTAAATTTAATGTAATTAAAGTCACGTATTCAAGTTTTCACTCACTTGAGCTACATGGGGCTAGTGGCTGTCTTATGAAGGTAGCACAGATAGAAACGTTCCGTATTTCCATTATTGTAGGAAGTTGTATGGGTAACACAATTCTGGAACTGCAGTAGCTAAAATTTAAAACTTATACATGTTTGGCAGCAAATTAGATATAACAGAAGAGAGAATCCAGGAATTAGAATGCATATTAGAAAAATGTTACTCAGAATGTGATGAAGAACTAAAAAGACAAGAAAGAGTTAAAAGAATGAAAGTGCAGAGCAGATACACTGGGACACTCTGACTGCATGTTTAGTGACATGTCAGTGCATAGCGGATACGTTGGGACACTCCAACTGCATGTCTAGTGAAGTGTCAGTGCATAGCAGATACACTGGGACACTCCAACTGCATGT
>NW_003852422.1:7703258-7716426 GCF_000181295.1 Otolemur garnettii
AGCAGATACACTGGGACACTCCAACTGCATGTTTAGTGACGTGTCAATGCATAGCGGATACGTTGGGACACTCCAACTGCATGTTTAGTGAAGTGTCAGTGCATAGCAGATACACTGGGACACTCCAACTGCATGTTTAATGACATGTCCTAGAGGGAGATTGGGAGTGGGAATATTGGAAGAGATGGTGGCTAAAAATCTTAACTGTTCTAAGACATTAATAGATTGATTCCAGAGACTTAGATAATTCCAAGTAGATAAAATAAAATCATTCCTATACATAATAGTGAATCTGTAGAAAACCAAAGAAAAAAAGTTGAAATAGATACTTCCTTTGAAGAAAGTAACTTGGAAAAATTTATTCAAGAAAAAATAAAATGCAAGATCCAATAACTATGAAAGGTAGTGAACTCGTCAGCTATGTAACCACATAGAAAGCCCTCAATCCAGACAGCTTTACCAGTGGTTCTACCAAATATTTAAGCAAGTAGTAATTAAAACCCCACAGATTCTTCCAGAGAGTAGAGAAAGGAAATTGTTGCTCATTTTGTGAAGGTAGCAAAACCTCACAAGGACAAAGATGTTCTAGTAAATGTTTACTGGTTCTCTGAGGGTGAAGGAAGTGGAATAAATACTGAATATGTGGACATTTTATTGTTTATCTATATTAATATATAAAAATTTAACTGATGCAAAGGATTTATGTCATGTAATTGTTAGAAATTTTTTGTGGTCATTTGATTTTCACATAATAGTTTGATTTTTGCTGAACTCTCGTATCCATAGCTAATTTTTGGTTGCCATTCAGTCATGTGACAAGTGGTATTGCCACCTAATCTGTTCTTTTCCCAATAAATTTATTGTCATTAAACCTGATAGTAATACATTGTTAAAACCGTTTCTCTCTCTTATGCAGAATATATGCATAAAGCGGGAACCTCTTTCAGCTTTACACTAAATCAACCTTGATTTGTAGATCTGTTGATTTTTGTGGTGTAAACTTAATTTTAAGAAGAAAGGTAGAAAATATTCAAAACACATCATTTTCTAATTATTTAACAGTTTACTATTACCTGGTCGCTTAAGCTTAATGTATTTATGTGGCAGTTTATACCTAGTTATTATGTGCTTTTTATAATATACTTGTTATACTTCACAATGCATGTTTTAAAAAAATTGGTCCACTTGCATTATCAGAAGGGGCCATTACATTAATTGACTTGTACATACGTATATGTGTATATATGTATAGAGTTATACACTTTATTAAAAATTTTTAAGAAATAGTAACTTGAGGGAGTTATGGTATAATCTTACTTATATTGTAGCCATTATATATTCTATATGCTTGGAACAATATATAAAGACATTACTTAGAACACAAAGAAATTACCCTCCCTTTTGAGGATGGCACTCCAAGGAGTATCATTTGTATCCATAACCTTTTGATAAATTACATCTAATAACTGTCTATATGGCCTAGTTATGGGCAGGTTAACCAATAATACTGGAAAACCAAAGGGTACCAGATAATGCAGATGAAGTGTTCAGGCAGTAGGGGGCAGTGTGGCGGGAAAATCACTGGCCCCACCTTCACATCACACAAGTCAAGTTCATTTTATGGAGCAGCTGGGGTATATGTGTGTGTATGTGTGTGTACATGAAATATTTAAATCCCTTAAAAAGATCCAAGTAGTACTATTTACATAAAAATTTTGTTTTAATTATGGAATCTTTCCCCCAACCTAGTACGTATTATGCCCTTAAAGTTTACTAGCACTGAGATTGGAATATTACCAGTGAGCAAAAGGGCAGACTTTGCCCTTGAAAAAGTTACAGTTTTAATAAATGCATTCCCTTGGGGGTAGAGGTGGCTAATTATATAGAGAGCAGGTTCCCAGTGACACATTTTAGCCTTAGAATACAACATATTTTTAAAATTGCAGTTTAGAGGGAAAACAATTCCATCAAATTGAATGATATATAGAAGTAGCCAGCTTTACCAAGAGTGCCTATCTTGTGCATTGCTGTGCTTCAAAATCACTTTTTCCTCTGATACACACAAATTTCTCTAAAATATTGAATCTTTTTTAAAAGGATTAATCAGTATGGTATTTCTTAATCATGGTTTATATAGTAGCCCATGCTGTTGATGTTTGTAGAGTAGTCTTTGTTTTCTTATGAAAGTGTGTCTATTTTCTTAGTTGCCAAAATGTTAGCTATAATTGAATAACTCACTAATATAACTTGTCATGCACTTATTTTTGTACTGTTTCAATAAACATGCCTTCGTTGAATTCAAGCCAAAAAAGAAAAAAAATCAAGCAACTTCAGCTTCCCCTTCTGTGCTTGCTGAAAACAATGTTTTGGGGTTATCCTCCCACATACCACATGGTGGAAGATTGATTCTTCCACAGTCTAGTGATACCAACTTTGTATGTACATTTTAATGGGAAAAAAGAGGGCATCTGACTACTTTAATATAAAAATACAGTGTAACATGCTGGACTAAACGTTTTGAAAACTGTGTTTATTTTCAGAGAAAGTCATTGGTGTACTAGCAGCCTGCCTGGAAAGTGAGAATCAAGATGCTCAGAGGATTGGAGCAGCTGCACTTTGGGCTCTGATTTACAATTATCACAAGGTCAGGCTTTTTTAGTCCTTGTTACACTTGGGGTGGAAACCCTTGGACCTCTTAGGATGCACCCAAGGATCAGAGGCATCAGAGCAAAAGAAAAAAAAAAATGAAGTCAAATACTGGTGTTTTCTTGTTTATTTGTTTAATTTTTTTCCTTTAATCATTTCAACAGAAGTCTGTTTAGAACAGTATCTCTTTTAAGAGTTTTTCTTCTTGTTTTTTTTTTTTTTTTGAGACAGTCTCACTCTTGATTTTCTCATATTGTAATTTTAGTATAGATTGTTTCTTCTAAAAGATGTGTCAAGGAAAAATTCATCTTGAAGAAAATTAAATAACAAAATTTTATCCAATTATGATTTCCTTGTCTGTAGTGTATCTCATCACTGAGTTTTGTAATCAGCTCAGTGTGGTCAGCCTGCCTCACAGGGCCTGCCTGGACAGCAGCAGGGTCTCCTCTCTGGCCTTTTATCACAGACATCTAACTCCTGAGGAAATACCCATAAGTATCTGGTGGTTAAACAGCAGCCAAATGAAAGTGTCAAGGTAGACAGCCGTTCTGGAACGGTTCTCCCTGCCGGCCGGCCCTGCCTGTGCTGATTATTCCCCCTCTGGCCGAGGCTACTGGGTCCTTCTTGCCTGGCTGTCGACAGAGCTGAGCACAGGATTTGGCACTTTGTATTCATTCAATAAATGCTTGTTGACCAAGTAGCCAACTGCTAATATTTGGTAAACTTGACCTGAAATATGAGGCGTGCCAGAATATGAAATACTGAAACTAAGGTTGGCTAGTTTAAAATAGCAAATAGAGATAGCAGACTCAGATAAGCATTATTGTGTTTTGTAATATCCTGTTTAATGCTGTAGCTAGCAATGGGCAGAATTAGTATTGTGTCCACAGCCTTAAGACATGGAAATAAATCTAATTATTGGATTGTTCTATATTATCTCCAGGCAAAACCAACTTTGAAAAATCCTTCCATCAAAAGAAGAGTAGAAGAAGCATATTCCTTGGCAAAGAAAAGTAAGTTTCAATATTAAATGGATTATAGTTAAGTTTGGAAGCTATTACATGAATTCTCTTATTAATGAGATATTTGGACAGGTCACAGAAAAATGACATTTTTCCACACTATTTTACTAGGATTTTAGGGGCTATTTTGTCAAAGCATTGTAAAATGGGCCAATATTTATTCTGTACTTTTTATTATATCATTTTTTAAATAATAAGGTGGTCTACTAGAAGGAGCTTTCAGGTACAGTAGTTTTTAAAAACACATCTGTGATCTTTCTCCAAGTCATTTCATTCACATACTAAATTTCCTTTGCCAGTGGCAACCACTATGCTAAAGTATGTTCTTAGGTGATAAGAATTGGGTCCAATTAGAATTAACCTTGAACAGAAAGTTTTGATCTACTATCAGGGAGTTAAATTACAATCTTCTAAGAATAGCTCCCATTGCCCTCAGATCCATGTTCTTCTGTGATCTGCTCATAATACTAAGGAGGGTTTTCTTTTCAAAGTGCATTGCTGGTTTTGAGTGACACCAATTATCAGTGAGCATTATTCTCTTAACATTTATTATGTTAAGACATTGAGCTCTTGTCTTTCCTGTCCTGTAATAGATCTGTTGGTTATTAATTTGTGTTTTATAGTCTGATTTTTTAAAAGCAAGGGAGATTTTGTTTGTTAGCTGTGACTAAATTTCTGGAGCCAGTGAATAATTAAGTGACGTTAAATTTTATGCTTTAGGAGAGATGGTACATAAAAATGAATAATGGCATTCATTTAAGATTATAGTTAATGGTATCCATTATAGAAGAAGCATTTTTTTAATACTTTTTGGGTAAACCATTAATAAAAAAATATAAATTTTATCTCTTTAATTTTTTTAATGTAAAGTCTTCTTAGAATGCTATTACATCAAGAACTTAAATAGAGCTTGCAGTTTTGCATAAGTCCTATTAGTATGTTTGTGTGTATATACTCACTCTTAAGTGTAGTACTAAGTTTAATAAGCTGGTATTTCTACACTCTTATTTTCCTACTTCAGCTTTCCAAAATTCAGAAGAAAACCCTCTAAATGCCTACTACATGAAATGTCTTGAAAACCTCGTGCAGCTCCTGAACTCTTTCTGAGTGCCAGATGCTACACCCTCAAGCTGACAGCCACCAACGGGGCAGCTAAACTCGGAGCCAGCTTTGGTACTAGCTGTTCCCTGCAGACGTGCTCACTCTCTGCAAGGTGTCGATCCTCTCCTTCCCTGAGACACAGAGCTGGTGACAGTGAAGAAGTGGACACCCCAGTGCTGTCCATACACAGCAGCTCATCAGAAGTCATAGCAACTGAAAAGAGGTGATGGATAAAGGCATAGAAAGTTCCGAGATCATAAATACCCTTTTTATATGCAGTTTGCTTTGTGAAAATCTTATTTTACACTTATTTAATAAAACAGTATTTTTAGAAACAAAAATTAATGCTGCTTACGGGCTTCAGTGTATCTCATGAGTATTAATTTTAGGAATTGAAAGAAGGTTTTTTGGGGGGAGGGTTGTTTGTTTTAAATTTTTGACATAAAATTTTGGCTCCTGTTGCTACAAATTCTTATTTTCAAACCTTTATGTAGAGACATATGTGTGTAAGTATGTGATTTTATGAGGATTTTTCTTATGCAATCTTAGTGGTGACTCCTTCCTATATGGCTTATAAACTGATGACATTTTTAATTTTGCCTTTTAGCTTCTAAAAAGCTATATAATAAAGAAGGAAGAAATAGAGTTGTGGTCCTGTAGGCCTGGGTTCAAATTCTAGCTCAGCCCAAAACAACATGAAGAATAAAACCTGAGAAAAATGCAGGAGGAGCAAGCTCTGTAGAGATGCTGTGTGATTTAATTCTCAACTAGCCTGTAGTTTTGAACTCAATACTTAAAAAAAATCAGTTTGTACTAATTACTTTCAGCTATTTCCCAACACTTTTGAAGGTAAGAAAATTGTCTCTAAGAAAAATAAAAACTGAAATGTATATCTGTGTGTACATATACAGACATATGTAATGTATAGTGTATGCACGCATACATACAGATATACACACTCATTTAGAAAAATGTTTCAAGGAAAAGTTTTATTAACTAACTTATGATTAAAAAGGAAAGAAAAAATATCCTTTTTGTTAAATGTTATTAAGAGATTTCTGACATCAATAAAGTAAGCCCTGTATTGTTATTTAAGCTAAAAGCAGGAAAATAAAATATCTATTAAATACTAAAATAGAAGCAGATAAGTCTGTAGCACACATATTGAGGAATTATTGATTAGATATCTGAAAAATCTAGGACGCCCAGAGATTTCTGAGGAGCCCAAGTTAATTTGAAGTATTTAACATTCCAATACGCTAGAAAATTCACCAATTCTAGGAGTGAGAATGCTATGAATTATGTCTCCCTTTTCTCTTGGTTTCTTCTGTTCTAACCAGTTTTCTTTTCTCTTTTCTTTTGGAGAGTCTCACTTGGTACCCTGGGTACAGTGTCATGGTATCTTAACTCACAGCAACCTCAAACTCTTGGACTCAAGCGATCCTCTTACCTCAGCCTCCCAAGTAGCTAGAACTACAGGCACCTGCCACAATGCCCTGCTAATTTTTAGAGATGAGTCTTGATCTAGCTAAGGCTGGTATCCAACTGGTGAGCCCAGGAAGTCCACCTGCCTCAGCCTCCTAGAGTGCTGGGATCATGGGAGTGAACCACCATATCTGGCCTCTAGGCAGTTTTCTTGGTATTTCCTTGTAAGCCCTCACTGATGAATGGATGAGATGAATTTCTTTATAACCCCTATTTAAAGAGTTCTTTCCATGTCCCAGGCACTGTTCTCAGAATTCATTATTTACTCTGTCTTCTGCTAGAATACAGAGACAGTCTTATATTTAGCTTAGAGGATAATGAATGGGGACTCAGAGTGGTTAGGGAACATGCTTATCATCTGTGACTGGTGAGTAGCAAAGTTGACATTGGCACCCAGAACAAGTGCTATTAAGCCTTACTGGTTTTTTTTTTTTTTTTTTAACCACAGGGTTATGCTGCCTCTTTTTAAACCTGCATTGAAATGCTTCTTTCTGTGTTTAGATCTTATAGATAATTGCCACTTTTCTACAAAAATCTGGTCTCTTCCAGGAAGTGGCCATTCTTATTGTGGGTCATTGATTTATTCATGTGTTAGAGCATGTGGTGACGCATCTTCTTTTTTGCATTGTAGCTGATTATTTTCCTTAGCAGTCTATAGTACTCCTAGAGGTGGAGATTTCTTTACCTAGTAGTCAGAACCATCCAGGAATGGTACCTGCTGAAAGAATCCCAGGAGGCCTGCAGATAAGAAAGAAGGAGAGGTGTAAGGACTCTAGGAAAACTTGCACTTGCATCTGTCGGCATCTGGGACCATGCACCTCAGGAGCATGCAGCAGCCAAATGCTGGGCAATGGGTCCTTCCCATGTGAGTCTCTGGACTGTGTCCATCAGATAGTGAGGAAGATGTTTAAGCAGGAAGTCCTGAGGTAACTGACTCAGAATTTTAGCAGTTGCCATGCCTCCACCTTGGGAGCCACCAACATCAGAAACCCCTGGGATACTAGTGGAAATATAGATTCCTGGGCTCACCATTCCAGGCCTATGTCTAGAAGAATCCTTAGCAAGTTTCTCATGGGTTCTGCCCACAATTTGAGAACCACTGATTAATTCATCTGATTTTGTAGAAAGCTGCCTAGAATAGTGGTTCTCAACCTGTAGGTCACAGCCCACAGGAACTGTACTAAAGAGCCGCGGTATTAGGAAAGTTGAGAACGTGAAAATGACTTAATATCACTTAACTACTTAGGGATGAAATCGAGGTTTGAATCTGGATCTCTTGAATGCCAATCAAGTATTTTCTCTTTCACACGTATCCCAGTTTATGCAAAGATGCAGAAAATGGGTGGAGGGAACTAGTTCATGCCTGATGGTCTCTAGTTTTTTCATTTGGTAGCATTCATGATCAGTTGGGTTACTGTTTGTGTGGAAGCACATAAAAGCTGTGCTATGTCTGACATGAAATAGACATGGATGCTGAGGCTTCTGGATTTCAGACCTTGAGCAGTTTGGGGAAGGAGGCAGCTATTTGTTTTGAAAACAGGAAACTAGTAGGAGAATAGTGTTAGACCTTAACAAGACCATTTTCTCACTCTTTCTAAAAGTACTTTCAGAAATGAAAAGCTGAATGTACTTTTCTGTGGTGTTCTGTGAAGAATAACGCAAAATACATGATCAGAAGCTTTTGAAGTGAAGGTAGACAAATGGCCAACAAACATGAAAAAATGGCCCACACCACTAGTCAAAACCACAATGAGATACCACCTTCCACCTTACCTAAATAGAATGGCCTTTATTATAAAGTCCTAAAACAGTAGATGATGGCATGGATGCAGAGAGGGGAATGCTTTTTACACTGTTGATGGGCTGCAAGTTAGTACAGCTCCCATGGAAAACAGTATGTGGTTTCCTCAGATAACTGGAAGTTGGCCTACCATGTGATCCAGCAATCCTACTACCAAAGGAAATGAAGCCATTTTATCAAAAAGACATCTGCAGTTGAATGTTTATCACAGCACAATTCACAATTGCAAAGATGTGTTATCAACCTAAATGTGCATCAATTCATGAGTGGATTAATGAAATGTGGTATGTGTATACCAAGGAGTACTACTCAGCCATGAAGGATGACGCAATGCTTTTTGCAACAATTTGGATGAAACTGAAAACCATTATCCTAAGGGAAGTGTCTAAAGAATGGAAAAACAAACACCACATGTGTGCACTATTGAACTACAACTAACCAATGAGCTCACATGTGCATAAGGGAAGTAAAACTCAACAGAATTCAATGGGAGTATGAGGGGAAGGGGTTGGGTGAAAACCTACCTACCAGGCCCAGTGAACACTTTCTGGGTGATGGGCACACATAACTGTGACTCACACATTATAAAAGTGATCCATGTAAGCAGAAATATCTGTACTCCCATAATAATTTGAAAAAAAAAAATAAAAAGCATGGAGCAAAAAGTAGAAATTGGCTTATTTAATTCCACTTTAACTTTTCTTTGGTGTTCTCTGAAGAATAGAGAAAAATACATGATCAGAAGCTTTTGAAGAGAAGGGTCTGCTGCTTGACCCATGATGTTCCTCAGGTCTGGCAGAGTGATGGGTAAGAGTAATGATGAATGTCCGCTATCAGGTTTGCCTGCAATTATCCCAGGAATAAGAGTGGATGCCTCTAGGATCAACCCTGGCCTCACCACTGCAACTTGTATAGAGCCTGAAACAGACTCAAGTCTGTTTCTACAGGTAATTGAAGAGTAGATAGACAAATGGCCAACAAACATGTGAACATACCTGTACATTCAGTGAGAGGACTGAGTGCTTAACACAGTGCCTGGTACATAGTTGTCCCTTAAATGTTATCAATGATTAGTGCTGTAAAATTCTCAGAAAGATATGTTTAATTATTTTTATTCTTGCAAACCTGCTCCCTTTGGGGAGGGGAAATGCTCTGAGGTGAATTGAGCTATGAAACTACTAAGGTCCCAACATTCTGAAAAGATTGTTAGCTCCTGGTGGAGATGTGTACCAGCACTGTGCACACACTTGGTAAGTTGTTACTGTGAACCCACATCTCGCCAAGCGCTGCACACAGGTATTAAATGCAAGCGCTGCACACAGGTATTAAGTGCACCTGGGGATTTCGTACATTTTAGGGTTTTGCTGGTCAGGTTGTCTTGATTGTTGGCAAAACATTCCTGTTTTTCCATTAACTTGTGAAAATGGAAAATTCAAAAAAGCATAATCTTTGTAGCCAAAAGAAAATCTTAGCCTAAAGAACCTATCATTTTCTTCTTTCTGCCTGTTGACTTATTTTTCTGAAGAGTAAGGGAATGGATGATAAAATGTTACTATTTTAGTGAATTAGGAAGCTTAGTTTTGGAGAGTTTAGAGTTGATTCTTCCTAACTTGAATTATTCCTCATAGGAAACTCCTTATACAACTCAAGTAATAAGTCATCTGCAACTGAGTGAAATTGGGCCTTGAGGCTCGGGATGTACAAAAAGACAATGCCGAGACTCCAGGAACTCTGAGGTTTTGCAACAAATGCACAAGGAGCTCAGTGTGATCTTGTTAAAATGTTCCAAACAATGTTCATCTTTGTGTTTTGTTTGCTTTTTCCATGTTTGAGAAATCTGCTTAAGAAAAAAATCTCTTAAGAACGATGTTTTACAAAAGATCCATATGGTATCATTTCATAATTTCTCTTTAATTTTGCATGAAAAATTTCTCTTTTCTTTTGCATATGAGAAAAATATGTTAACATAGATTCCAAGGAAAATTTTGTTTATACATCTCTCCTTTTTCAGTAGCATCTTTGCCCGTGGTTATCCTTTGCTGATGGTTGTGCCTTTGGAATATCCACCTCCCTTTTGGGTTCATCTGGGCAACAATACCTAGCAATCTGGTAGCAAATTGCTTGCAGTTTTTTGTAAATTCGGAAAACATTATTTCTTCAAATCCTTTATTAAAACATTTGTTTTCTTTGGTTTACCATGGAAAGAGATTATAAAATGAGAACTTAATTTTTAATTGTTTTCTGGTCATATTCATAAATATTAGATTGCAAAGAATCAGTTTATGGGCATAATACCTGATTTAAAGTTTCCTTCTGGATGGCACCTGTGGCTCAAGAAGTAGGGCACTGGCCCCATATACCAAAGGTGGCGGGTTCAAAACCGGCCCTGGCCAAAAAAAAAAACCTGCAAAAAAAATAAGTAATAAAATAAAGCTTCCTTCTGTGTCTGCTAGGAAAAGCCTCAGTTTCCTAAATTAAAAAGTTCAAAAATAATTATTTCAGTAAAAGAAGAATATTTTTGGTCCCACATTCAGGAAGCTGACACTTGGGCAATCTGTAGCTAATGTGTCCTCAGGGACCTCGGTACCTGTCTTCCTGTTGTTGTGTCTACATGCCTCCCTCAGCAAGTTACCATAGGAGGTAGAAAGGTAGAAAAGGACTTCTCCAGCTGCTTTATGTTGCCGTTTTATGGAGTCTTGCGAGAAGATTGGTTCAACAACTTGAGCTGATATCTTCTTGGACCAGGACCACACGTGATCATTCATAGCTTCAAGGAAGGCCTAGAATTGTGGTCCCTTCCTGGGGTACACTGCAAGGTCACTGGGGTACAAGCAGAGAAGGGAGGAGGTGTCTGGTTAGGCAGGTGCCAGTCTGCCCGTATTCTACTTGATGTAAAAGAAAAAACATGATATAATTAGGAGTAAAAGTATTATCCTTCCAAATAAAAAATAAGAAAGATTAGGTGCTTATTGTTTCAATCTGCATTTAGACTCTGATTAGTTTTTATCACAAAGTCATAAATACTAGTGTCAGAGAAAGAAGGAGGGTGATGTTCCTGTACGAAGTCAAACACCCCGTGTAGAGTTTTTCCGCCTGATGTGGAAGCAGCAACTATCAGGGGCTGCTTGTTTGTCACAGAGAAAGGAGGCAGGGAAGGTGGGTGCTTCATCTCAGCAGACTACCAGCATACTCAAGGACAGTAATTTAAGACTGGCTGATTTTGTGAAAAAATTAGTTGAAAACATTTAAAAAATAAATACTTTTGAGTTCAGAACTCCTGAACAAGAGGAGGGGCAAGATGGCCAACAGGCGCCAGCCTCCAGCAGAAGCTCCCATCCAAAGGGAAGGACAATATCCAGAAATTACCCAACAAAGTTGAAGACTAGGAGCTCAGCCAAGAGAGAAGAGCGATATCTGCAGGACACTTCTGCTGAGGCAAGTTGCGACTCCAAGAAAGTAATCTACAGATACGTAATTCATCCCAAAGGAAAAGTGTTCATCCCCTCCCCCAAGAAAGTTGTGTTTTCCTCTTTATTTTCTCTTTGTCTACTCCTATAAGTTTTCTACAGGCAAGTAGTGAACTGAGGACCTATTATCTTAATCCACATTTGGGAGCTAGAGGAAGTGGGGTCTATTCCCCTAGAGGGACTCTGCTGAGATTCCAAACACTCTCTTGCCAGGCAGAAAAATGGAACTAATGTTTTCACTGCCATTATGAATTTCCAGTTCATCCTTACCCTCTTGCCTGCAGAGACAGTGAGGGGAGGCCCAAGAGCAGCATCCCCCCACCTCTGTGGGACCAAGCACCCTTTCCCAGCCCTGAAGCTGGAGAACTGCTAGAGTCCTGCATTCCCCCCATGGCAGTCAGATCCCTGCTGCTCCCGCCACCCTTGCTGGGTGACCAGACACCTGCTGCTAGAACCCCTCATTCCCCTAGTGGCAGGCAGATCCCCACTGCTCCTGCCACCCATGCCTGGCCCTGGTGGTCTGAAAGCTGTGAGAGGACGGTCAATTGAAAGGGAACCATACTGAAGCGGTGGTACCCCAAGGCGAAGAGCAGCAGCCGCAGCAGTGGGAACAATAAGGCTCACACCCTTGAGGCTGTTCCAGACAGACATGCCCTGTCTCTCTGGACATCCAGAGGAAGCCGACATCTTCTCTGGTGGTTACCACTGGAGGAACAATTCTGGGACAGACTCCAAATGATGTAAATTCAGCATAGGGTGGAATCGGCAGAAAAACTCAGGCAACATGAATAACCAGATTAGATTAACTCCCCCAAGGAAAAATGGGGCAGATGCAATTGAAGAGCTCATTCATAAACAAATGGCTGAGATGTCAGAAATTGAGTTCAGAATTTGGATAGCAAATATGATTAACAGAATGAAAGAAAGGAGGGAATTAGAATTTCAAGAAATTATTCAAAAGATGTCTCAAGAATTCAACAATTTCAAAGATAAAATGACCAAAGATTTTGAAACATTGCAGCAGGAGTTTGCAGCTCTCAAAGATCTGAAAAATATGATAGAATCCCTTGGTAACAGAATGGAGCAGGCAGAAGAAAGGATCTCTGACATTGAAGACAAAGCTTTTGAACATGCCCAAGCGCTCAAAGATGAAGAGAAATGGAGAGCAAAAACGAATCTTTCCTCAAAGAGCTCTGGGATAATTTGAAGAAAACTAATATTCTCCTTATAGGAATCCCTGAAGGCAACGAAGTTGCTTCACAAAACACACAGGGTCTTCTTCATGAAATTATGAAATAGAACTTTCCAGACATGCCAAGAGATTCTGAAATTCAGACAGTTTCAGAACCCCAGCATGACTCAACCCAAACAAGACATCCCTCAGGCACATCATAATTAACTTCACTAAAGTTAATATGGAAGAGAAAATTCTGAAAGCAGTTAGACGTAAGAAAACCATAACCTACAAGGGGAAGAGTATTAGAATGACTGCAGATCTCTCTGCTGAAAGCTTTCAGGCTAGAAGAGGATGGTCATCGACTTTTAATCTCCTTAAACAAAATAACTTTCAACCCAGGATCCTGTATCCAGCTAAACTGAGTTTCATTTATGATGGAGAAATTAAATACTTTAATGACATTCACATG
>NW_003852422.1:7716446-7724345 GCF_000181295.1 Otolemur garnettii
ACCAGCTCTCCAGGATATTCTCAGACCTATCCTCCATAATGACCAGCACAATCCTCCACCACAAAAGTAAACTCACTCAGAAATTTTTGATCAAATTCCAACTTTTACAGTGGTGAAAGGATTAAAAATGTCCACTGGACTTCCAAAAAACTTGATACCCAAAATTTTACCAGGCTTATCAATGTTCTGAGTCAATGTGAATGGCTTAAATTGTCCTCTAAAGAGGCACAGGCTGGCTGATTGGATACAAAAACTCAGGCCAAATATCTGTTGCGTACAAGAATCCCATCTTACTTTAAAAGACAAATATAGACTCAGGGTGAAGGGATGGTCATCTATATTCCAGGCAAATGGAAAGCAGAAAAAAGCAGGTCTTACACTTTTATTCACAGAAGCAATAGGGTTTAAACCAACAAAAATAAGCAAGGACAAGGATGGCCATTTTATATTTGTTAAGGGTAATACTCAATATGATGAGATCTCAATTATCAACATCTATGCACCCAACCAGAATGCATCTCAATTTATAAGAGATACTGTAACAGGCAATGAGCAACTTGATCTCTCCCAGCTCCATCATAGTCGGAGATTTTAACACTCCTTTGGCAGTGTTGGATAGATCCTCCAATAAGAAGCTTAGCAAAGAAATTTTAGATTCAAACGTAACCATTCAGCATTTGGATTTAACTGACATCTACAGACCATTTCATCCTAACAAAACTGAATACACATTTTTCTCATCAGCCCATGGAACATGCTCCAAAATCGACCACATCTTAGGTCACAAGTCTAACCTCAACAAATTTAAAAGAATAGAAATTATTCGATGCATCTTCTCAGATCATTATAGAATAAATGTAGAACTCAGTAACAACAGGAATCTGCAGACTCATACAAAAACATGGAAGCTAAGTAACCTTATGCTGAATGAATAATAGGTGGATCAGAGACAAGATCAAGAAGGAAATTACCAAATTTTTGGAACAAAATGACAATGAAGACATGAGTTACCAGAACCTCTGGGGTACTGCAAAGGCAGTCCTAAAAGGGAAATTTATAGCACTGCAAACCTTCCTCAAGAAAACCTAAAGAGAGAAATTTAACAACTTAATGGGACATCTCAAGCAACTGGAAAAGGAAGAACACTCCAATCCCAAATCCAGCAGAAGAAAAGGATTAACCAAAATTAGAGCAGAATTAAATAAAATTAAAAAAAAAGGATTATACAACATATCAATAAGTCAAAAAGTTGGTTTTTTGAAAAGGTCAATAAAATAGATAAAACTTTGGCCAACCTAACCAAGAAAAAAAGAGTAAAATCTCTAATTTCATCAATCAGAACTGGTAAAGATGAAATAACAACAGACCCCTCAGAAATTCAAAAAATTCTTAATGACTATTACAAGAAAGTTTATTCTCAGAAGTATGAAAATCTGAAGAAAATAGACCAATACTTGGAAGCATGCCACCTTCCAAGACTTAGCCAGAATGAAGTGGAAATGTTGAACAGACCTGTATCAAGTTCTGAAATAGCATCAACTATACAAAATCTCCCTAAAAAGAAAAGCCCAGGACCAGACGGCTTCACGTCAGAATTCTACCAAACCTTTAAAGAGGAACTAGTACCTATATTACTTAACCTTTACCAAAATATAGAAAAAGAAGGAATACTACCCAACACATTCTATGAAGCAAACATCACCTTGATCCCCAAACCAGGAAAAGACCCAACAAGAAAAGAAAATTATAGATCAATATCACCCCCAGCCCCAGCTCCAGCTCCATGCTCCTGTGTTCTGGCATCAACCGCATGTTTTATTAGGAGAATAGAAAATTGTTTAGCCTTAGCAAATGCATCTTCTGGTGGTCAATTAAGATAGGCTACATGATTCTATAAGGTTTTGAGATTTCTTAAAACTGTAAACTTCCTTTTTTTGTGAGGTTACCCTTTGCTTGGCTCCCTATTATTAGAACAAAGGTTTCCTGAGGATCCGTGTACTTGCTCAGAGGTGGTTCTCTGTTCCCCCTCACCCTAGCGTGGCCTTCAGCTCCCCTCCCACGGTGTGCCTACACCCACCTTCACATTTCCATCACTGCCTGTTGGAAAGTCTAAATTGAAATGTCACCTCTCCATGAAGCTGTGTCAGATTGCCCAGCTGGGAGGAAATTCTTTACTCTGAATTTCCACAACCATTTTAGTTTTTAGTTTAGTTTTGTTTTGCCTTTTGTATCATTTAGCCCTTTTGCCCTTGTATTATGCTGATTTACATATAGTCATTGTAGTCATTGCTCCCACTGGCTCCATAAAGACTGACCTTTCAGATTGTAATCCCTGCCTCTTTGGATGCCTGGTGCAAAGCAGGTGCTCAATTTATATTTATTATGCTTGGATGAATGCATGTGGGAAATGCTTTATCAGTAAAAGCTATAGAATTCATAGCATAAGTTGGGCTCTAAATCCTATTGACTTTTTCAAAATATACAAAACCATAAATGTTCCTTTTATGAGAAAAGATTTTTGTTATAAATAAAAAGCAAAAAGTACTGCTTAAAGACCCTTAAAAATTCTTAGATGTTCTTATAGTTCAGTAGTAGAGGAATGGTTACCATCCAAAAATGTAATTATCACCAAAATGAAACATGGCAATCTGAACTTTTAGGAACCATTGCTTATTAGGAATCTTACTGGGAATGTTCTTTTTAGGGGTTGAATATAGGTATCAGCTTTTTGAAAATAGAACAAATTCTGAAAATCGTATAAGCTGCAACTCCAGCAGCATGCAGAGAACAGAAGCCAGTTTTGTCACCCACGCTGTGTGGAAGGCACAAATCAGCAGATGACCTGTCAGCTTCCTTCCAGCTCCTGCCTCATAAGTGTTCATGTTTGGCAGCAACAGGCACTATAGGAACCTGACCGTGGCTAAAATAAATGTGACACTGTTTTCCTTGCAGAAAAAGAAGGGAGGGATACTGGTAAAGGCTGAAAGGAAACGTAATAGCTAGACAATGAAAATTAGTGGAAATGCTCATCCTGTTGGTCCCACTGCCACAGGGACCAGCTCCTGTCATTGGATCACTGAGGTCTGTGCATACTTCTTAGCAGCAGCTGATTATGCAGAGCTAGCTCCATCTGGGAGAATAAGGAGACTGCCTCTCCGGTGTGGTGATTGGGAGTTTTATGCCAAAGGAGGAAGCTCTGAAAGTACAGAGTCTAATTCACAACTGGTAGATCCAATATGCATACAGGTAGCATTAGCTGCATGCAATTTATAGATTTTAAATGATCTAAGGATGTGAGGCTGGTACTCACCAAGATTCTGAACTCTCAGGACTGCCAATCCCTTTCCCCAAACTCACTCCTAGGATGGAAAGAGAATAGTGAGAAACCACCTGGTTCAGGGGGTTGCCACTGGTGCTGCTGTGTTGGGGTTGGAGGGTGTATGTTTGGTGAGGAGCTGGAGACAGCCCCGCAAGGCCATGTGAGGGAAGACACAAGGTCTTGGGGGGTCTGCTTGCTTCTGCAAGCCATTGCTTTGGAAGAAACAGGACTTGGCCCTGATAGTTTAGATCTCTGACCCAGGTATTCTCTTGGGCAAACTCAGAATCTCTGCTGGTAGGGAGCTGACAAAAAGGATGGGTCTCACTGATGTCCTTTAGGTCCTTCTGTTCCCTGCCACCTCAGACGCCCAGGCTTAGGCACTGCAGTCTCAAGGCGTTTCTTCCTAATGCTCTTTTGGGGAGAGCAATAGGTGAGGGCCTGGCAGGTGGGTTGGGAGTGAAAGGAGGGGGGTGAGTAATTCTCATTGATCAGTGCCTAAAACTCTCCATTGCAGGTTTATTCACCACCTCTTCCCACCTCTTGTTCTGTCCAGGACTAGACTTCCACTGTGACTATTTGCCTGATAGTCACCAGGGAAATGAACTCACTGGCTACAACAGCAAGAGATTTGAGGAGTGTGCCATTTCAAAAGGAAAGTAGCATACTGGAAATATATTTCAAAAGGAAGCAGAAATACTAGAATAAGTAAGTCAAGCATTTAAAATTAGTCAAAGTCATTGAAAAAGATGGAAGAAATTAAACATATAAACCCCAAATAAGAGAACATAAAACGAGAGCAAAAAATATGTTCAACAAACATAAAGTTGAGAGAAAGACTCTGGTAGGTGAGCACATGATACCGGATCCGGCTGAGTTATGAATTAAGGAATTAGAGAGCAAGACTGAGGAAATCTCTGAAAATTAGGTGTATGCTAAGTAAGAATGATGACTGGAAACAGCCCCAATGCCTATCAATAAAAAAGTGGATGAAGACTGGCACCTGTGGCTCAAAAGGGTAGGGTGCCGGCCCCATATGCCAGAGGTGGTGGGTTCAAGCCCAGCCCCGGGCAAAAACTGCAAAAAAGAAAAAAAAGTGGATGAAGTGAAAGATGAACAAATTGTGGTATATTTAAGCAATGAAATATTTCTGAATAATGAAAAATAACAAAAGGCTGATAAATACAGCATCATGGATAAATATCAAAATCATTAAATGAGCAAAAGAAGTCTTACACAAAAGTGATACATACTGATGCTTCCACTTCTGTGAAAGTTAGTAATAGGCAAAACTAATCTCTGGTGACAGAAGTCAGCAGTGGTCACCTGTAGGTCCCGGAGAGCTGGGATATTGAGTGGGAAAGGGCACAAAGCAGCCGTGCAGTTGTGTGTCTTGATCTGTGATGTCCTATATCTTGGTCCAGATTATGGTAACATAGGTGTTACCATATTTAAAATGTCTTAAAAATTGTGTGAGGTTGAAGTAAAAAATAAAAGGAGAAAAAACAAATGTAAGTAAAATTGATAATGTGAAGGAGCTCAGGAAGTTCACCCCAAAATATGACTCCTTGATATCGAGAGTGTTTTGAATTAAGGTCCCTTGGAGATCAACAAGCCTTGGAAGGGGCTTTCCCTGTTTGTTCATAAGAAACCAGACCCATCAAAAGAATTATTTCCGTTCCTCTCCTCTCCCTGTTATCTCAATATCTTACAGGAAAGATTAAGAATGCAGCCAGAGCTGGCCCAAATCATTTTAAATATACCTCTCAGGTTAATTTAATTTCCAAAAAGAATCATTTATAAGTTAATCTGCACCCCCTTCATTTATTTTCCCAAGTATATATTTATCCTCCCTAGTAACAATTTATTACCCCTAAACAGAATTACCTCTATTCCTCATCTCCTCCTCCCCTCTACAATGAGGACATGTACATTTCTGGACCCCACTGGCAAATTAGGCAACCACTCTGTAATTCTCCCTGTGTGCTTAGTAAATACAACTTTTTCTCTTATACATCTGCCTTATTATGAGTTGATCTTTCAGCAAACCTTCAAGGGTGAAGGGGAAGTTTCCCCTCACCCCTGCAATATGTTGTCAACTGATATTCACATAAATAAAGTTGACTTTAAAAAATTAAAGAGATAAAAATCACTACAATGATAAAAGATTCAATTCATCAGGAAGCTGTGGCAATTTAAAACATGCATACAGTACATAAAATAACCTCAAAATATATGAAGCAAAAACTGGTAGAATTAAAAGGGGAGATTGGTGAATCTGCCATCACACTAGTGGCTTTCAACATGTGCTGGTGATTACGAACAGGTCGAGCAGGCAGAGACTCACAAAGGATATAGAAGACTTGAATAACACAACTGATGACCTTGACCTACTGGGTGTTTCTAGAGTTCTACAACCAAAAATTAGAACACATTTTTTCTTCATCTACAGTTATCAAGTACTAGGCAACAAAGTCTCAGTGAATAGAGCCATATAGACCAAGAAGTTTTACTGATCTGTATTTAAGTTAAAAATTATTAACAGCATAAGTGAAGTATCTTCACATATTTGGACATAAAAAGACACACTTCTAAAGAACCTAAAAGTTACAGGAGAAACCACAATGGAAATTTACTGAATGATAATGAAATTACTATACTTAAAGACCGACGGAGATGCAATAAAAGTGAAAGTTTTCTCACTTTTATCTTCGGAGAAATTTTAGCTTTAAATCTGTATAGAAGAAGAAAGGCTCAAAATTAATGCACTAAATTATGTCTGTTTTAAAAAGTTTGAAGGATGAAAGAATAAGCCTAAATTAAGTTGAAGAGAGATTGAAAAAAGGAGCAGAAGTCAGTGAAATGAAATCAAAGGCCCACTATATAAAATCAAATAAAAAAAAAACTTGGTTCTTTGAAAAATAGCAGCATAGGAATTTCTGCCCCAAATAATCGACTGAAAAAAATCAAAAAGACATAAATAATATAATGATTGTACAGATAAAATAGAAATGAAAGAAATATGGTAGAATATGATCAACAGTTCTATACTAGCAAATTTGTGAGCATAAATGGATAAATTCTTGGAAAATATAGTTTACCAGTGATGACATAGAAAATAATAAACTTCAGTAGTCCCATAGCTATTAAAGAAATTGAAGAAGTGATTATAATCTTCTCACAAAGAAAATAAAAGACAGATGGCTTTACAGGCAAGTTCCAATAAACATTCAAAGAATGTATCATCTCCATTTTATTCAAACACTTCACAACTAGAGGAAGAGGAAATGATCCCAATTCACTGCCCCAGGACAGTGTAGCCTTTATACCAAGACCAAATCAAGACAGTATGAGAATGAAGAAGCACAGGTCCATGTTTTCATGAATAAAGAGGCAAAAGTCCTAAGTGAACAACGTATAAAAAGCAGGGATGGGGTCACATATACTTAACTCAGTATGTGTAGGAAAGTACTTGATAGTATTCTGTTATGATTAATGATAAAAATTTCTAATTCTTGGTGAATTAGAACCAAAAGAAATCTTTAAAAAGGAATGTGTTTAAAAACAGCTTAAAGCAGCATTATTCAAAATAGGGGGAAAGAGAAAGTATCCCTTACAGAAAGCCGGGAGGAAACCCACTCTTCCATTCACATTGTGTTGGAAGTTCTGTGCAGTGCAGTCGGTAAGAACAATAGGAGCATGAAGATTAGAAAGAAGAAATTAAAGGTTATTTGCAGATAACACGAGTGCTTATGTAGAAAAGTCCAAGCAATTTAAATTATTTTACAAATCAGAGAGTTTAGCAAGGTGACAAGAATTAAAATCAGTTGCATTTCTTTACACCAAAAGCAGCTAAGAACGTATTTTAAAAGAAAACATCACTGACTGTAGTAATGGTGAATGTAACACACCAAGCAATAAATCTGACTAAAAACATGCACTTATCTTTATTGGGAAAAATACATGTTTATTAAGAAGTAGCAAAACGGTACAAAAGTGTAGAAGGATAGCGCGTGCACGGAGAGGAAGAAGTGGCAGATTGTCTCATCCCAAGACGGCTGTATCTTCTGTCCCACCTACTTGTCTTAAAAAGTGTAAGAGTCTTTGATAGGTAGTACTACTCCCCCAGAGGTGGGGTCTGTGATTATGACTTTGACAGAAAGGACGCAAAATGAGCAATGTGACTTTCATAGTTAGACAATAAAAAGCCATAGAGCTTCCTCCTGGTTTCTCATGTTGTGGGACAGCCAAGCAGCCACCTGAGGAGGCTGTGAGCATTTGTTCTGGGTGACAGCTATAGCTGAGTTTCCAGTGGACAGCCAGCTTCAACCACCAGAGGTATGAATGAGCCAGCCTCCAGATGCATGATTTCATCTTCTGAGCCACGGAGTCATCCCCAGGCTTTCCGTCCCAGCCATGGAGTCATCCCCAGGCTTTCCGTCCCAGCCACGGAGTCATCCCCAGGCTTTCTGTCTTCCCAGCCACAGAGTCATCCCCAGGCTTTCCGTCCCAGCCACGGAGTCATCCCCAGGCTTTCCGTCCCAGCCACGGAGTCATCCCCAGGCTTTCCGTCCCAGCCACGG
>NW_003852422.1:7724594-7760309 GCF_000181295.1 Otolemur garnettii
CCAGCCACGGAGTCATCCCCAGGCTTTCTGTCTTCCCAGCCACGGAGTCATCCCCAGGCTTTCCGTCCCAGCCACGGAGTCATCCCCAGGCTTTCCGTCTTCCCAGCCCAGGGCCCAATGTCAGGACTCAGTGAGGAACCCTGGCTGCTGAGAGCTCTCTGAACACTGACCTGCAAAATCTCTGAGCATCACAAGCTGATTGTTCCTTCCTATTATCAAGTGTCAATTCTTCCCAAATTGCTTGATAGATTTAATACAATTCCAATTGAAATGTCAACAGGATATTACTTAGAATTTGATGAAATTATTCTGAAGTTTTCACGAGGTTATATCTGGAACAACCAGCATACTTATGAAGAGAAATTTTGAAGAAGAATGGCATTAGAACTTACTATGTTAATTAAAACGGTCTGATATTGGGACAGGAATAAGCAAAACATATTTATGGAAACTAAATGTATGAATAAAGTGGCATGACAGATCAATGGGGGAAATGAGGGACTACTGGATAGAATGAGAGTGTCATCCATGTGGGAAAAGACGAATCAGATTCTTTCTTCACAACCTCTGCAAAAATCGATTCCAAATGATTAAGAATGCATATATTAAAAACAAAACATTAACATTTTCAGTAGTAAATATTGTATTTTAGATAATAAGCTAAGAAAGATTTCTTCAGCAAGATTTTTTTAAAGCATTGACTATAATAGAGTAGATTGACAAATTATATATAAAATTAATAATTAAAATACATAAAGAATTTTAAAAATAAGTTACAAATTGGGAGAAGATATTTGCGATATATGATACTAACAATGGGTTAATATCAATAATATATAAAGAACTTCTACAAATCATTAAGTAGAACATAAACTCAATGGAAAAATGGGCAAGAATCATGAGCAGGTGTTTTAAAGAAATGGAAACATATGGCCAATACACATATAAGATTTTCAATATCATTTTCCTTTAAGGAAATAAATACCAGGCTTACCTTTACACCCATTCAATGGGAAAAAGTAAAAAATTTGAAAGGATGTCAATTCACTGGAGTTTTTATACATTTCTACTGGAAGAATATACTCAATATGTACTGGTAACAAAAGTGAATACAAGTCACATTGAATGCCTCTTGTTATTGCAGAATCTAACGTGCCTTGAGTGTTACAATTTTAATACCTTTTTTTTCCTTTCTTGAAATGTGTGTACATTTTTTGGCAGCCTCTGTCTATACCTTGTTTTCCTTATCCATTCATCTGCAGGTGGATGTTTAGATTGTTTCCATGTCTCGGCTTTCTAAATAATGCCACAGTGAACGTCAGATGCAGAGTTCTTGGAGATCTTATTTTCAATTCTCCTGGATAAATGCACAGAAGTAGGATTTTTTTTTTTAAGAAATCTTCATAGTTTTTCCACAAAGACTTTGTTTATTTTATTATTTTCTTCAACAGGACACATGTGTCCTAATTTCTCCATATCCTCTTCACTTTCTTTTAATTTTTGTTTTATTTTGTTTATCATTAATAGTTGTGAAGTGAGTTTATGGCTTTGATTTGAATTTTCCTGGTGATCCTTGCTATTGAGAACCTATGCCTTTTGGCCATTTGTATGTCTTCTTTGAAGAAATGTCTGTTCAAGTTTTTTGCCCATTTTTATTTATTTATTATTTATTTATTTTTTGAGACAGAGTCTCACTGTATCGCCGTGGGTAGGGTGCCATGGTGTCACAGTTTACAGCAACCTCAAACTCTTGGGCTTGAGTGATTCTCTTGCCTCAGCCTCCCAAGTAGCTGGGACTACAGCTACAATGCCTGGCTATTTTTTGGTTGCAGTTGTCATTGTTGTTTACCAGGCTCCAGTTGGGCTTGAACCCACCAGCCTCAGTGTATGTGGCAGGCACCGTACTCACTGAGCTATGAGCGCTGGGCCTTTTGCCTATTTTTAAATTGGGTTATTTGTTTTGTTGCTATTGTGTTGTAGGAATTCAGATTCATGGTTTACAAATACTTTCTCTCATTCTAAAGGTTAACTTTTCACTCTGTTGTTTGTTTTCTTTGCCTTTCAGAAGCTTATTATCTTGATGTAACACCACTTATTTATTTTTACTTTTGTTTCTTTGCTTTTGTTGTTACATCCAAGAAATCATTATCTAGACCAGTGTCATGGAGGTTTTCTTCTATGATTTTTTCTACAACTTCTTTGGTTTCATGTCGCACATTTAAATCTTTAATCCAATTTTATTTTTTTACATGGGGATATCTGGTTTTTCAACAGTATTCACTGAAGAGGCTATCCTCTCCTCACCATGTGCTCTTGGCACCATTTATGAATATGTATGGCAGCATATGTGTGATTCACTCCTGATCTCTTTATTCTGTTCCATTGTTGCTATGTCTGTTTTTATGCTGCTACCATACTGTTTTGATTATTGTAGCTTTATAATATATTTCAAAATTACGAAATTTTTTACCCCTAGCTTTATTCTTCTTTCTCAAAATGGCTTTTGCTAGTCAGGGTTTTTGGTTGCATATGAATTGTAAAGTTATTTTTCTGTACAAAATGCCATTAGAATTTTGAGAGGGGTAGCTTTGAATCTGTAGATTGCTTTGGATAGTATGGACATTTTTACTATATTACATCTTCCAATTCATAAATATATTTTTTCATTTATTTCTGTCTTCCTTAATTTCTTGCAACAGTGTTTTGTAGTTTAGAGTACAGTCTTTCACCTCCTTGGTTAAGTTTATTCCTAAGTATTTTATTCTTTTTAATGCTCTTGTAAATGAGATTACTTTCTTGATATCTCTTTTAGATGATTTTCTGTTCATGTATAGAAACACTACCATTTTTTGTATGTTGATTTTGTATCCTGCAACTTTGCTGAATTTTGTCTATTCTAATTTGTGTGTGTGTGTGTGTGTGTGTGGAGTCTTCTAATTTTTTTGTTTGTTTGTTTTGTGGACTCTTTGGGGTTCTCTACATATGAGATTGTGATCTCTGATTTGAATACCTTTTGTCTCTTTTTCTTGCCTAATTTCTTTGGCTAAGAATTCTAGTACTATGTTGAAGAGAAATACTGAGCGTGGGCATCCTGGCTTTGTTCCTGATCTTAGAAAAAAAAGCTTTCAGGTTTTCACTGTTGAGTATGATGTTAGCTGTAGGTTTGTTATATATGGCCTTTGTTATGTAGAGGTAAACTCTTTCTATATCCAGTTTGTTCTAATTTGTTACCAGAAATAGTGTTGAATTTGTCAAATCTCTTTTCTGCATCTTTTGAGATGATCATCTGATTTTTATCACTCATTCTGATAATATGAGTGTATCATATTAATTGAAAAGAAAACAACTGCAGACCTGTGTCTGTTCCATACTTAGAGAATTGTATGTCCCAAGTACTCTGACAACAACCACTAATTTCCTTCCCTTGGCTTGCTATATTAAGCAAGACATTTCTTATATTTAAATTCAGTACATCTTTGCGTGTGTGTGTGTCTTGCAGAGTCTTAATATTCTTTTAGAATTTTAGAATGGCTAAATTTCTATTATTTAGTCTCCAGATATTACTTAGCATGCCTTGTCGGAAATCTGTCCTATAGAAGAACAATGTTGTTATTTATTCTTAGTTATAGAATGGTAATGTTCACTAAATTAAAAACATTTCTGGCAAGGTCTGATGTTTCATTTTCACTCCCATTCAAGTATGAAGTAGTTCTCATTTCTGAGAATTTGAACCCACTGTAAGTTCTGTCTTTTGAATCTTTAAGGACCCTTTAAAAGTTGGGGTTTATGGTTTGGCTTGTGTTATTTTTAGTTTAGTTTTACTGTAAATCTTCTTCAGCTCTTTTTCCTCTATGTGCTTTCCCCCAAGATGTCACATCACCTCTGTTGACATCAGTTATTACTTCTAGTAGGAAGACCCCAGGTTTACCTGTGCACCATTGTCTCAATCCTAACTGCTCATCCCACTCTCCATCTGCCTCCCTCCCTCCTGATTCCTCACACCCTTTCAGGTCTAAATAGCCTCCTCCTGCAGAGGAATTCAGGCTTCCTCCTTATTCTGTGCACCACTTTTAGAAACATGTGGGTGTTAACATTTTTTGCTTATCCCTTTAACTGCTCAAATCGACACAGCAGGAGGGTAAGGACTTCAGAGCAGCTCTAAATGTAATTTGGTGAATTTTCTGGATCTTCTCCTTCACAGAATTTTCATAAGGAGTTAAGAAAGGAATTAAGAAATAATGGAGAGATAAATGGTTGAGTTGGAAAAGAAGTAAAATATACTTCTAGAAGTTCATGTTTATCTTCTTTTCTGAAAATGTTTCCAAATCTTAAGTTGGCAACAATTTTGTCCTCTCACATCCACTGACCTTATCAAAGTTATGACAAAACTGATGATGTCTACACCACCCTCAGTAATTGTTCCTTCTTCATTTTTGACCCCCACTTCCTCTTAAGGGCCTCAGAATATTAGAGTCAAATAATTAATCCAACCTTATTCCGTGTGGGGGTTGTTAAAACAAAAGGAGCCTCAGTGCCCTAGTATGTAATGAAATCTATGGCACTGCTAACATACATGGTATTCAAAAATAAAGGGAAAATAGTAGCTACATAACCCACATAGAAATGATATGGGCTGTTTTCTTTTGCTTTTTGATAAAACGAGAGGAAAGGAATTAACATCATATCTAATGCCACATTTGCTGAATTAGTGAGGCCAGATCATAGAAGTTCAGCTTCTCAGCTGATCCACCTGACAAAGATGAGCAGGTAAGAGAGACGTTTCCACTAGACTCACAACCAGGCTGGTCCTGGCCCTTGACAGAGACGCCGTGCATGCTGCATGCCTGCCTGCTGGGGGGCACCCCTGGTGGGAGGGGGCCTCTGTGGGTTGGCAGAGACGCCATGCATGCTGCATGCCTGCATGCTGGGGGGCACCCCTGGTGGGAGGGGACCTCTGTGGATTGGCAGAGATGCCATGCATGCTGCATGCCTGCCTGCTGCGGGGGTGAGGGGGGCTCCCTGGGTTGGGCCACAACTCCTTGTTGTCAGCAAGGGATTGTATCTGTCCAGCTGAGCTATTTGACCACAAAACCAAGTTGGGATTTTTTCAGAGGGAATCAAGAGTGTGGTGCCATGTGGTGAGGACCCCAAGTCTCAGACAAGAGAATTTTCCATGTGGAGAAGAGCTGTGGTGGTGGCCCTGGGCTGGAGACCTGCTGAAGAAAGGAACGATCAGCATTTACATAGTCCTGACACGTCAACACTAATGATCAATTCAAACAAAACAAAACAAACCACAATTAATACCCTTGGAGGGATGGGGAGAGGAGAAGGTGAACGTAGGTGGGTATAAAAGAAAACACCTTTATCCACTGTGTATTGTTAATCTAAACTTTTGTGAGGAAAGTGAAGTTACATTCCCAGAGAGTGTGAGATGTGGGTCAAACAGATTTAGGAGAAAATCTTTTTTTCATGTCAAAGCAATCAAGAAGTCATAATTTTATCTTCCTCTGAGTTTGCATAATTTTTTCTTTCATATGTGGAAGAAAGATAATATGCTAAAGAGAGTCAAGTGATAAAGTGTAAAACAGGTGAATCAGGAAGTAGCGGAAAGCATTTTAGTTAGGAACATGGCCTCAGAAAAAAGCCAAAAGATGTGAGAATGGTTGTTTCTAGGGAGCAGCAACACAGGAGGGGAGGCCCAGGGTGGGGTGAATTTCTGCAATGCTGCCCTGCCTGTGTAATTCTAAGAGGTTGGGGAGTGGAGGTAGATTTTGGCATTGTTATCAGGCTGTCAGTCCTCCTGGGCCCCCTCAGTGGACAGAGCTAGGAAATACATTTTTAAAATTCATAAGTTTACAGGTCTAATTTCCCCTTTAGCCAGGTAACACAGAGTTCTTTCTTCTTTCTGTATTTGTATCTCTCTTCCCCATGGTAAGAACCCTGGTTCCCTATAACACCAGAATAAATACATCTGCTCATTTCCTCTGTCCTACATAATGTGAACAAAAGAGTTTCAGAACAACTACAGGAGTGTGCTACCAACAACAAGCTGTTACTACTAAATACAGTGCAAGATTTTTTTTTTTTTTTGCAATTATTTTGGTGCTTAGAATATAGCCCTAGAACTAACAGCATGCAGCCAGAGAGCTGTGTTCAAAGTGGCTTGGAGTAGGTATCGTGACCACACAGGTGCGTCAGTGGAGGCTGGAGACTCTGTCGGGAAGCGTGGGAGGACGGTGTGGGATGAAGAATTACCTGTGTGGTGCTGAGTACATTATTTGGGTGATGGCGACAGGTACACCAAAAGCCTAGACTTCTCCACTCTGCAACTCAGGCATGTAACAAAGAGCCACTTGCACCCTCTAAATCTATTTAAATTTTTAAAAGTGACTTGAGTTAATTCTTTCTTTCTGTATGGTTATATCTTTGATTTACACTTAGGTTAAACTTTTTTGTTTTTACTCAATTTTAGTCTGATTTTTTTAATCCCTTCATTTAATTTTTTCTTTTATCACATGAAGAAGTGTATTCAGACAAGTCTTATTCCTACCCATACGCCTCTACCCATTTCTACCAACTCCCACATGTAAATATTGTTATTAGTTTATGATTTATTCTTTTTGTATTTCTTTTTGCAAACATAAGCAAATACAGAAATGCAAATCAAAACCACCCTGAGATACCTATCACCTATCTCCAGTGAGAACGGCCCATATTACAAAGTCCCAAAGCTGCAGATGCTGGTATAGATGTGGACAGAAGGGAACACTTTACGTTGCTGGTGGGACTGTAAACTAATACAACCTCTTTAGAAAGAAGTATGGAGAATCTTCAAAGAACTTAAATTAGACCCCCCATTTGATCCTACAATCCCATTACTAGGCATCTATCCAGAAAAGAAATCATTTTATTATAAGGACATTTGCACTAGATTGTTTATCACAGCTCAATTTACAATCACCAAGATGTGGAAACAACCTAAATGCCCATCAACCCAGGAATGGATCAACAAGCTATGGTTACGTATGCCATGGAATACTATTCAGCTATTAAAAAGATGGAGACTTTACATCTTTTGTATTAACCTGGATGGAGATAAAACATGTTTTTCTCAGTAAAGCATCACAAGAATGGAAAAGCAAGTTCCCAATGTACTCAATACTAATATGAAGCCCGTAGATGATCTAATGCTGGCTTAGGAGGGATGGAAGAGGAGAGAGTAAGAAGCGAGGGGATTGGTGTGCTCCCACTTAGTGGACACAAAGTAAGGGTATATGGCACCCCTCTTGGGTGTTCATGCAACTCTAAGAGGGACTCTATGTAACAGATGTAAACATCGTAACCTAGTTGTTTGTACCCTCACATTAATATGAAATTAAAAAGGCAAATACTTACACATTCATGTTTAATATTCTACTCTTCCTTACAGGAAGGGCAGCATGCTGTACATGCTGTTTTGTACTTTGCTTTTTCATTCGAAACATGCTGTTCTGTATCAGTTCCTAGGGATCTTAATAATCCTTCTGAGTCCCCCCTCATGCATGTGTACTAATTTTTCTCCAAACACCTTCTGTGGATGGGCATTAAGTTGTTTGAAATATTTTGTTATTATAAAGAATGCCACAATCATTAAAAGTCTGTTCTTATATTGTTTTGTATTTGTAGAGGTACATGTTCAAAGGAAATTCTTAGAAGTGGAGTTGCTGGGTCAAAGGGTAAATGCATACGTGGTGGTTAGCTCCTTCCAAATTCTTTTGTCAGGTCACAGCCTAGCACATCACATCTCCTGCCTTGGGCATCTATGAGAGCCATTCTCCCCACAGCAAGAGCAGGTCTGGTTACCTTCTGGCCCACACTCTCTCAGCCCCAAGTTCACCTGCAGCTGAAATAGACTTCCCACGGCATATGCCTGTGTCTGCCCTCAGCCTGACCGATGAGTGGAGGCTGATTGGATCCACATGGGAGGCCCGTTTTGGTGCAGATGTTGAAAGAGATTGGTTTGTTTGAAGAACAGAGTGAAATTCTCTGCTCTGAATGTGACTAGAGTGCATAATCTTGGAACTCAGAAAGATGCATTGTGGACAAATTGCGAAGGGCATCTTCTGCCATTTGCAAGACAAACTCTGCTACGTATATACTGCTACATCAGAGGCATCCAGAGTCCTCTGAGTTACGTGCATTGTTACCTCTCTGAAACTGACTTTCACAATGACTTTATTTGCCCCCAAATCAGGCACATCGTTGTTTTTATGCTTATACTAATATGAAGCCACTAATGCATTCAGAAACTATTCTGTTCAATCAACATTTATTGCAGTTTGCATTTCCAGAGATTGTGCCACCATAGTAAATTATGCAAGTTATGACTGTACTATGTATTAATAACCTGTACAGTAAGTGATTATTTACTTATTTTTTATTTAAAATTTCTTATCTGATTATAAAATGGTATATTTTCATATAAAATTAACAGTAAATTCTGTTTATTTTGTAAAATAAACAGAAATTCGTGAATAAAAATATATAAAGATTGTTTTCAATGCACCAACCTGGACAGAACCACCATGTACATCTTGGTATCATTTTTGTTGATGTAATTCCTCAATAAAGTAATTCCCTAGTGGAGGGAATGTCAGATTTATTAAAAAATATTTCTTTGTAGCAAATAAAACATGCTTATTATAGACAAAAAAAGAAAAATATCATTCATGTTCTATCACTTTAAGATGATTTAGTGCATTTCTTCATAGTCTTTTCTTTCTATGGGTATATTTAAAAGTTTTTTATTATTCTTTGTTAACATAATTTTTGTGACTAATGTTTCATCAAATGCACTTACAGGGTGGCCATAAAGTATTTTAAATTGCACATGAACTTTGCAGCCACCCTGTATAATAAATAAGTACTTATGGAACAAATTGGTAAATGGCACTAGTGAAATGTAAAACTTTCCATCTGGACAGAACGTTAGAAACGCGTTTATAACGCACCTGTGTCATTGGTTGTGCACAGTACATTTTGTTAACAGAACAGCACATAGGATGGTGTTATAAGAGACGTCCAATTGGGAGCAGGAAAACCTCTCCCAGTGCTGCATAAAGGGAATTGTGAAATGCCAAGACAGCAGAAAAAGAAAGACTTCCCGGAACAGAAGTAAAGGGAGGAATTCATAGAGGAAGGTATTTCTAGAATGCTTTCTGTGATGGAGTCAGCAATGACTCAAACTAGCTTTACATATTGCCCTGAAATTTTTTACCCACAAGAATAAAAAACCCTTAACTGTGTTGTCCTCTACCCCAAAGAGTAGGATTGGTACTGATACTTAATAACCTGCTTCTTCTATTTGGCAGGAATTATTCACCACTTAAGATGTGTAACTTTGCCAAACATACACTGTGTCAGTGGGCTGAGACTGATCAAGACTGGAGTCAAACACCAAACTCTGGGTAAGGAGGGAAGAACAGCAAACCTTCGCTTCTGTTTTATAAGCTTACGTGGCACCTTCTTCCTCTTCCTCTTCCTCTGGTCCAGCTCTGTATTAGCCACCCTTCGGGGTGCAGCCTGGGCAGTTGCCCAGCTTCTGTAAAAGTTGTGGAGGAGAGGGAACCGCGAAGTCCTGCCTGTGCTGCTTTCTATTCGTATCACAGCCGGTTTGAAGTAGGAGAAGTGGAGGAGCAGCTCAGAAACCGTCACTCAAAACGTCAATTTGAAGGTCTTTCTTAGCCACGCTGCCTGGCTGTGGATCTGTTCAAGTAACCATAACAGTTATGATATGTTATAATTGAAATTTTAATTAAGACAATTGCAAATTGAGAAGTAATACAGAGAGATACCACATGCCCTTTACTCAGTTTCTCTCATGGTAACATCTTAGAAAATAGGGTCCGGTTTCACAAATAGGATATTGACATCGATACAATCCACTTACATTATTTAGATTTTCCCAGTTTTACTCATATTCATTTGTGTGTGTACCAAGTTTTATTGTATTAAGACATATGAGGTGTGTATTGGGTAGTGATAATAATTATATTAATTGTATTACCTTCTGTACAATATTGTGACCTGTGTAGGCTTTTGTTTGCATCTATTTTATTCCTAAAAGTTCTTTCTTTTACATGTTACACTTAAGTATGTGATACATTTTGGGTTAATTTTTGTGTGGGGAGAGAGCTGGAGGGAGGGGGATGGAGGTTACAGTGTATGGCACACTTTTTGGGGACGGGACACAATTATAAAAGGGACTTTACCTAACAAATGCAATCAGTGTAACCTAATTCTTTGTCCTCTCAATGAATCCTAAACAATAAAAAAAAAAATTCATTCTTCCTTTTATACTAACATCAGATTGCTTCAGCACTACTTGTAGAAAAACTATTCTTCCATAAATTGCTTTGGCTTTTAAAAATCTGTAAGACTGGGCATTGTGGCTCATGCCTATAAATCCAGCACTTTGGAAGGCTGACGCGAGAGGATTGTTTGAGGCCAGGAGTTAGAGACCAGCCTGGGCAACATAGTGAGTACAGAATAATTTTTTTGTTGTTGTTAATGAGCTGGGTATGGTAGTAACTGTCTGTAGTACTAGCTACTCAGGAGCTGACTTCGGGGGATCATTCAAGCTTAGGATTTACAGTGAGAAATTACAGTGAGCTATGTTCATGCCACTGCACCCCCACCTAGGCAAAAGAGCAGAGAGTTGTCTCAAAAAATAAACAATCATCATTAAAAAGTCAGATGGGGGCAGTGCCTGTAGCTCAGTGAATAGGGTGCCGGCCCCATATACCAAGGGTGGTGGGTTCAAACCCAGCCCTGGCCAAAATGCAACAAAAAAATAGCCAGGCGTTGTAGCAGGTGCCTGTAGGCCCAGCTACTCAGGAGGCTGAGACAAGAGAATCGCCTAAGCCTAGGGAGTTGGAGGTTGCTGTGAGCTGTGACTTCATGGCACTCTACCAAAAGTTAATAAGTGAAACTCTGTCTCACACACACACACACACACAAAAGTCTAATGGGGCATATTTGTGTGGATATAGTCTCTGTTCTTTCAATGATTTATATGTTTATTCCTTTGGCAATATCAAGACTGCCATGATTACAATAACCATTTAGTAAACCTTAATATTGGGCAAAGGGACCTTTCTGCCTTCATTCTTTTTTGTCAACATTATTTCAGCGTGTGTCTTTCTGTATAAATTTTAGAATAATCTTATCTATATAAAAACTTGCTGAGATTTTGACAAGAAATACATTAAACCTACAGGTAAATTTGGAAAGAGTAGATTTCTTTACCGTTTGAATCTTTGGATGCATCAACACAGCCTGTCTCTCCATTTATTTAGAACTTTGAATTTTTTTCATCATTTTCTAATTTTCAGCATAAAGATCTTGTACATGCTGTGTTAAATGTACCTAAATCCTTTATTTCATTTTGAGTATTTGTAAATAATAGTATATTTTTAATCTTGGTTTTCCTATATTCATTGTTTATATGTAGAAACATAATTGGTTGGCCTTATATACTGCAAACTTGCAGGACTCACTTACTAGTTCTATACTTTTTTGTGGATTTTTTCAGGTTTCCTACATGAACGATCATGTCATCTGCAAATAGCCATAGTTTTATTTCTTCCTTTCCAATCTGTAGGGCCTTTATTTCTTTTTCTTGCCTTATTGCAATGGCTAGAACATCTGGCACTATGTTGCACAGCAGTGTTGAAAGTGGATCTCCTTGCCATGTACCCATTCCTGGGGGGAGAGCATTGAGTTGTTCTAGTTGTAGGATTGGTATACATAGATGATCTTCATCAAGTTGAAGTAATTCCTCTATTACTAACTTGCTAAGAGTTTTTGTTTTGAGTGCCTGTTAGATTTTGTCAAATGCTTTTCTGTTTCTATTGATAGGAGCACGTGATTCTTCTTTACCTTGTTGATATATTGGATTACATTGATTTTCAAATGGGGAGTGACATTGGACAGGTGACGAAGGGAGTAGACTACATATGGTTCTGAAAACAAAATTAAGCTTTGATCAACTTGAATCTATCACACAGCATGTTCCAAATTGTGCTCTGTGGCATATGCTAATAAGTCATTTATAAAAATAAATTTCACAGTGATGAACAATGTTTTGGTCAATGGTAGACCACATGGCAATGGTCCCACAAAATCTTAGTACTGAATTTTTACTGTACCTTTCCTTACAGCTGCTACAATTGCCTGTAGCATTCAATACAGTAACATACTGTTCATATTTGTACCCTGGGAGCAATAGTCTATACCATATAGCCCAGGAATGTAGGAAGCTGTACCATCTAGGATAAGTGCACTCTATGGTGTCTGCACAAGGAAATTGCCTGAAGATGCTTTTCCCAGAACCTATCCCTGTCACTCAGCAGTGTATGATTATACCGTAAGTCTTTACTTAACATCATCAATAGGTTCTTGAAAACGGTGACTTAAGTAGCATAACATATAACAAGACCAATTTTAGCATAGGCTAATTGGTATTAATAAGAATTAAGTTCTGTGGCCTATTTTACCAAACTCATAAACAAAGACCCCAAACACTCTTGAAATCAATGTGAGCTACCCATACATTTAAGTAATTAATCAAAGCAGATAATTATTAACCTAATGATTTATGTTCAAGGTTGTGCTAGCTGGAGCCCATCCTGGCAGCTCAGGGAGCAAGATGGGAACAAGCCGTGGAGAGGCTGTCCTTCCCTCGCAGGACACACTGACCCTCCCAGTTCTCAAACTGTGGCAGTGTAGGAATCCCAGTTAACCCAACGTGCACAGCTTGGGGATGAGGGAGGAAACCGGAGGACCTGACGAGCATTCATGTAGACGCAGGGAGAACATGCAAACTCCACATGGATGGTGGTGCTGGACAGACACCTATTTTTCTCTCGTTGAATTTACAAACAAAATGTTGTCAAAAGAAAGGATGTTATTTGAGGACCAGCTATGATTGGAGAAACGGTGAGTTAAATGGAGCTCGAAGGCTTCTTTGCTGCCGGACTTCTTAGAGCTTTTCATAAGCTCTGTTGAGTGATTGCTGCATCTCCAAAAGGGGAGTAAACTACGTAGTGTTTTCTAATCCTGTTTGTCCCCAAATTAAGATTTCTAGGATGTCAAAAACAATTGGAGAATACACTTTGGGAAACACTGCCATGGACAATCATTTTGCCAATTAACATTCCTGACGCACACACTGAGTAGTAAACTAAAGGTGCTCGTGTGTGGAGCCTCCGCAGTTTCCTGCTGTGATGCTCCTTTTATCACCTGTTGGTGAGAGCAGGGAAGATGACTCCCATGGGTGGACAGTGGGGTGTCAAGGTTAAGAGCGTGGGTTTTGTAGTCAAATATCTGAGTTCAAGTCCTGACTTTGCTGCGTAGAAGCTGTGTGGGTATCAGGCAAGTTATTAACCACTCCGTGCTTTGGTTTCTCAAACGTGGTGGGAGAATAGTGGCAATTCCTGCTCTATTAAGATTTTTTAAAGGGTGAAGTGAACAAAATACGTAAAGCATTGGAGAAGCTCTGGGCTCATGGTAACCATGCTGCAGTTGTGGCCTGGGATGTGTATAGTCTGAGGACTGAGCAGGATGGTTGGCAAAGCCCCTGACCATTGATATCATTACTCAGTCTTTTGGAAAATGGACCTGAGCGACATCCCTCAGGTTATGAGAAGGTGAACCTCTAAATGCCCCACACTGGATGCTTTGAGAGTCAGGTTGTGAGAATGCAAGTAGAGAGGAAGAAGTTGCTATAAAAATACGCTCATGGAGACGGTTCAGTATCAGGTGGCTGAATATCTAGGGTTTAAAAGGACAACACCGTGTTGACATTGAGGTGAGCTCCAGTGCTAGGGAAGGGGATTTTGTAGCTTGTGTGAATGAGCTGTGTCCTGGGTGTATCAATGTGTAAGACAGAGCATTTTAGCATTCCAGTTAAAAGGTGATAGTTATCTTAATTTCTGGTTTTGATAAATGTAGAAGAAAAAGAGTTTCAGACCGTCATGAAACGCCTGATCACATAGGAAAGGAATGTTCTGATTACAGAGTTGTACTACAAGGAAAATTATGCCCGTGATGCAACTTTGAACTTTGAGGACATTTCAGCTTTTTATTTAGGGCACTGAAGTGGTAGAATGGCTCCTCTGAGAGGGAATTAAGAGGGAGAAAGGCACGCTGGTGCTCAGAATGAAGAGGAGGGACAATACCAGAAGGAAGAATTGGGAAGGTCCCTGGAGAAATCAGCACGCGTAAATTAAAGAACGGGGAGGAGAATGTAGTCGCAATGGTAGAGGAAATTTACGTAAATGGGATCTTGGCAAAATTCGTTCAGATAAGCCAATGTATAAAATTTAACATGCTCTGCATAACAGTCATGGACTTTAACCCAACTTTGTCTTCCTCCTCTCATTTCTCAGTTCCTTGTGTGGCACCTTCAGATCCTAACCTTGGGAACCCACAGGAGCTCAGAATCAGAAAGAAATAGGTCCAAAAACATTGGAGCAAGGTATATTTTAATGAATTGGTATCTTTTGTTGATAGCATATGAAATACCTGTGTATTATTTAGCTATAGTTAAGTTTTTTCTTCTTTCTATTTCTTTTTAGCACAATTTCTTCCTCCAAACCATCTCTTCCAGCAGCCCTTGAAGTAGCCAAATATGGCACTGAGCACCATGGATGGTGAATTTCCTAAATGATTCTGCTTATTTCTGTGCCAAGCACCAGAACTTTGAATAAACCAGAGTCAACACTTTTTGGAAGAAGGTAGGAAATTAGTTTTTGGCTGGTGTGGTAGGCAGAAAAAATGACCCTAAGAGATGCTCACATCCTAGTTCCTGGGACTTGTAAATAAGTGACGTTTCATGGCAAAGGGGCTTTACACATGTGATGCAGGACACTGAGGTGAAGGGATTACCCTGAATAACTCAAGTGGGCCCAGTGTAATCACAACAGTCTTTAAAAGTGGAAGAGGAAGCAGAGAGGAAAGTCAGGGGATGTAACTCAGGAATAATGGTCAGAGAGGTGCAACCTTGCTGACTTTATTTTTTTATATGTTTTATCTTTTTTAAAAAATTAAGTCATATCTGTGTACATTAATGTAGTCATGGGGTACAATGTGCTGGTTTTATATACAATTTGAAATATTTTCATCAAACTGGTTAACAACCTTCATGGCATTTTCTTAGTAAGATACACCATAGGTGTGGTCCCACAAATCACCCTCCCTCCACCTATCGTCCCCTCTCCCCTCCCCTCCCTCTCTTCTTTCCCCTTGTTCTTGGGCTATAATTGGGTTATAGTTTTCATAAGAAAGCTATAAATTGGTTTCATAGTAAGGCTGAGTACACTGTATACTTTTTCTTCCATTCTTGAGATACTTTGCTAAGTTGCATGGCATGATTATAGCTCACTGCAGCTTTGAACTCCTGGGCTCAAGTTATCCTCCTGCTTCAGCCTCCTGAGTTGGTTGGACTACAGGTCCAGGCAGGTAACTTTTCTATTTTTTGTAGAAATAGGGGTCTCACTATGTTGCCCAGGCTCAAGTGATACTCCAGGGCTCGAGTGATCTTCCTGCCCAGGCCTCCCTGAGTGCTAGGGTTACAGGTGTGAGCCACCACTACTGGCCCTTGCTGACTTCAAAGATGGAGAAAGGGGCCAATAGCCACAGAAAACAGCTCCTCTTAGAAGCTGGTGAGGGCAGACCAGCAGGTTTGCCTAGAGCAGTGGATCTCAATCTTCCTGAAGCCTCCTAATGCTGTGACCCTTTAATACAATTCCTCATGTTGTGGTGACCCCCAACCATAAAATTATTTTTGTTGCTACTTCATAATGGTAATTTTGCTACTGTTATGAATCATAATGTAAATATCTGATGTGCAGGATGTATTTTCATTGTTACAAAGTGGTCACAACCCACAGGTTGAGAACCACTGGCCTAGAGTATCCAAAAAAGCATGAGGCCCATTTTGATGTTAGCTCAGTGAGAACCATATTGAACTTCTGACCTAAAATTTATGCTGTTTTAAAGCACTAAATTCGTGACAATCTGTTACAGTGACAGGTAGAGAAAGAATACAGCAGCTTGTGCCGCCAGAGAGAGCATGAATAAGTGTCCAAAGTGGGAGGTAAGAGAGAGAGAAACCCAGAAACCACCAGATAAGACAGAAGTAAATGGTTGAGAGACCAGAGCAGCAGAGCTACCCGAGAGCTGGCCCCTAGAATTATGAGAAATACACAGGTGTTGATAAAGCTGTGAGGTGTTGGGGCCATTTGTGACTTCGTGGTAGATTAAGCAGACAGATAGACGGACTGCACTGGGTGAGGAGGACTTGGGGGAAGGAACAGGTCATGCTATTCTGCCACTAGACCTTGTCCTGATGATTCTGTCTCAAAGCCGTTACCACCATCTGGGAGAGGAAGGCGAGGAGGATCTGATGTGCAGAGCGTCTGGGGGGGGACCCTCAGGCAGTGTCCACATTAACCAGGTTTACCTGTCAACAAGGCCAACCCTGTCCCCTCACCAGCCACAGTGAACAAAATGCACTGGCCCTGATGTGTCCATCAGAAAATGGAAACAGATCTAGATGACACAGAGGACGGGGGTGGGGGGCGGATCTGAAGGCCTGAGGGGACTGGGGGGGCGTGAGATCTGAAGGCCTGAGGGGTCTCCTGAGCTCAGGTTGCCTTGGGGATTGGGGGGGATCTGAAGGCCTGAGGGGACTGGGGGGGGATCTGAAGGGGAGGAGGGGACTGGGGGGGATCTGAAGGCCTGAGGGGACTGGGGGGGGATCTGAAGGCCTGAGGCGACTGTGGGGGGATCTGAAGGCCTGAGGGGACTGGGGGGGCGTGAGATCTGAAGGCCTGAGGGGTCTCCTGAGCTCAGGTTGCCTTGGAGGTCTTAGGACGCCAGAAGTTCCAGACCCCTAGGAGCCACCAGCCCATTTTCTAGCAACATAGATTCAGGTGACTGCCAGGAAGATGTGCAAAGCCCTCATCAGAGCCCACGAAGGCCTAAGCTCACAATAAGCGTGAATTCACAGTTTAAATTATGTGATGTTAGTTCAGCAGAAATTAAATCCCACTTTTCTTCTGACTTTCAGACCTCACATAAGCGCCTTGGTGGGCAGAATCTAACCAAGGATCCTGCCGGCAGGGATTCTGGTGGATGCAGCATCCAGGGTCCAGGTTCTGAGACACAGGGAGAGAGTGGTGTTGTGGGCCAGGAGACAGCTGGCCCATCTGGTCCTACAGCATCCTGTCTCCTCCCAGGATGGAGCCACTGCAGGATAAAGCCTTCAGCCCTCCCTGTGAGCCACCACTTGTGTTTATTAATTCCTATTGGGCACCTAGGATGTGCCCTTGGCATGGGGGATGTAGGTGGGGTAATCAACTGTCCCAATTTGCCCAGGACTGTCCTGGTGTTGGCACTGACATCAGGGTTCTGGGAAACAGCTTGGTCCCAGGCAAACCAAACCAGAGTGTTGGTCCCCTTTGCTGTAGCAGTGAACCAAGCAGTCCTTGCCCTCAAGGAAGTCATATTTGAATTGGAGGAGCTAGAGACAGACACAAAGTACATGAAAATAGGACAAAATGCACAATTTTGCATGGAGTATGACATCAGTTTAGAAACAAAAGTCTTTCTTTGCATACTGGTTCATCTGTTTACTTTGCAAAATAGATCTATTTTTCTATATCTCCTGGTCAAAACAGATGATTTCCTTAGGACATAGTTTTGTTTTCAGAAGGACCAGGGATCACCCCTGCAGGGAAGAGACCAACAAGGTGGAAAGGCCCTGGTCACCCTGGAATGAGGCTGTTGGAAGGACCATTTGGGTGCCTAACCCAGCCCACCATCCCAAACCTCAGAGTCTTTGGGGACAAAGTAGGCAACTTTTCTAAGAATCCATACACCGCTGGAAGAGGAGAATACAGACCCTGGCCCTGTCACCTTTAGAGCCAGAGTTGTTACAAGCTTTCTAACCAACAAGGGTAACCTTAGCTGAGGGCTTGGTGGAGACCCTGCCACACCACCCAAGTGAGCTGACAGGGGAGAAGGTGGGCTTAAGCCAGGGGTATTGTTCCTTGCTGTGTCAGGGGTGACCAACCACCCTGGTTTCCCAGGTATGAGGGATTTCCTGGACATGGGACTTCAAACTCACAGCCCTTATGTGACTCTTAGGGTAAGACATAGACGTTGTCACACAAATCAAGACACTTTGAAAGTGAAAAGGAAGGTGGCTAATGAATACTGTGCGTAACGTGGCCTGTGTTGCACCTGTTTCGGGGAGCCGGAGATGCGGGACACAGTCCTGTTTGCCCTGGTTGGGATGTAGTGCATGGTGCAGGCTGAAAACCTCCCGGCTGTGGGCAGCTGGCTCAGGGGTCAGGCTGCAGGGACGACCCGGCACAAATGCTGAATAGCTCAGGTACAAAAGACATTACCCAAGAGCAGACAGACATATTCTCAGGACTCCAGAAAACCAGGAAAATGTCAACAAAAGGAGTTCAGAAAAATTTGCAGTAATAAATTCTAGAAAGACTATATCTTAATTTAAGCAACATGTGGATTTTCTGCTATTTTGAAGCATAAATTCTTTTTTAAAAATATAACCTGAGATACAGTATTGAGAGCTCATGGGGCAAAACAACCTTTTCAGTGTATTTGAGGGTTTGAGGGTCCTCAATGGACCTGGCTGGAGGCGAGCCCAGCAGATAACACAAGTGGATCTGCGTTCCTGGGTGCTCTCGGGGCCCTGCAGGGATGAGGGCTCCTGATAGCACATCAAGGATGGGAGGTCCCCCAGCCAGCCCCATGTGGATCAGGATTTGAACTCAAGTCTCTTTGCAAAGCCCACCCTCTTCCCCTTTCAGGGCGGCAACACTCGCTTGCTCTCACTGAGTAGCCATAGCACAGAGGGCAGTGTTATCAAGTAGCCACAGGACAAAGGGACAAGAGGAGAGAGGAATGAGCTATGTCAGAGGGCTGGGCATGGGGGGAAAGAGATAGCTGCTATCTGCAAGCCTCTGTTCATCCATATAGTCATGCTGGCTGTGGCTTCCTGGTGTCATCTAGAAAAAAACTCCTACAGAAGAACTTAGGACTTACCCAGGCCTGATCCTGAAGATCTGAGGTCCTTATAATGTGTGTGTAAGTATTTATATCCTTGAAACTTTGAAAGTATCCCAAGTGGGAAGACTAAAAGCAACGGAGGAAGAAAAAGGATGGTGGCCCAGGGAGTGGTGGGTGAAGCCTGCTAGGCTGTGAGCAAGGCTAAAACCGGTGAGAAGCCAGCTGCATCTCTATGCCAGGTGGGCTTTCTCACAGGGGTTCATTCATTGTGTGATTTTTGTGGGGATATATGTGTTGCAAAAAGTTCTTTACTTGCTATAGGGCAGGAGCGTTAGGTGCATCATCGTTGAAGAGCAGTGTCCCATCCCACCCTGGAGACGTGTCACGGTTAGTTCCTCCAGTCCACGGGAAAGGGGCATGCACATCACTGCCAATTTTTATTCATAACAATGCTATAGAACATTTACGTATTTTAAACATATAGCTTTGCAAAATTTGCTAAATTTTTTCTTCCTTAGAATAAATATCTTGAGGTTACTTTGTTGGGTCCGAGAATGTGACAAGTCTTTATTTTCCATGTACATGGCTTAATTCTACACATATAGAAAAGATATACCAGTTTACACTTCGACTAAAGGCATTTGGCCATCTATATTATCACTCACTCTTGTTAACAATGGTCCTTATTCTTTTTGTTTATATTTGCAAATTTGATTGTTTTAATTTTTACTGATTATATTTGGTAAGAGTAAGTACATTTTTCTATTTATATTTCTTCCTTTGTGACCTCATCTTCAATGCCTACTGCCTGGTTTTCTGTTGGGGGTATTTGTAGGTTTTCGATTTTTCTGTTTTGATACTTAAGCACTTGGCATTTAGAACACATTATAGGAGTACCGCTGTCTTTCATATACCCCTCTTCCAAAAGTGCTCACATTTTCTCTGGTTTTGGTTGTGTGTATGTCTGTATTAGTATATGCACACACAGACACAGACACATGACCAAACCAAATATACAGATATGTCTCAAAACCAAAACCTCCTTTCTAGCCTCTGGTTTGTGCAACACATTTTCCAGTCTTTTAGAATATTTTTCTCGTTCAAATTAATACTTTTAAAATTTATGCTGATATAACAAGTGTATTAATCAGGTTCTTAGTTGTAACATTTTCAAGAAATTCTAACTTGGGAAGGAAGTGACTTATTAAAAAGATGCAGGAAGCAGGATAGGTCACAGAATGAGTGGCAGGGGGCGGGGAAGAGAAGTTTGCTTGATTCAAGCCAGCCTTCAACAATGTCCCCAGCACTGTGCCGGGTGGGGAGGACATCACTGCAGCTGCCACCTGACTGCCTGGCTCCACTACTGCTGGTAGGCCTGGGGCTGTGTCTGGGGTCTTCAGAGTCTTCTGGCCAGAATGGACCCCTGTGGCTTCACTTCTTCCCTTCTTGGAGTCACCAAACTTTAGATTCAAATTGTGAGGGCACAGGTGTATCTGGCAGAGCCGGGTCCTGCACCCCCAGCCTGGCTGTCAGGGAGGCTGGAGGAGGGAGCATCTGGGCTTGTCTTGGATTTGCAGAGATTTTCCACGCAGCAAGCCAGCTTCGCTAATGCTGTGTGTGAGGACATCAGTTCTTTCCCTACTGAACTGAAATGTCACCCTTATTATATACCGAGGAGCTGCAGTTCTTCAGGTCTGCTTCTGAACTCTCATTGTTACGGGATGAAACGCCTCACCATTGCGGCTTTATTATACATTTTAATATCTCATGGTGACAGACATTTCATTTCACTTTTCTTTTTTTAAAAAAGTGCTTTGCTATTCTTAGGCATTGAGACAGAAGCTCTTGCTAATTAAGACATTTTTAATATGTGAACAGTCATAGACACTATTGGGTGTCTAGTGGACCCCAACCTGAGACCATGGTCAGCAAGGGAGATGGCGCTGAGGAAAGGATGAAACTGACACCAAACTTAGTGCATAAAACCGGAAGCCTGTAAGGGCCCACACTGCTCCATGGGCTTGGGGCAGCCTGAGAACAATGCAGCCCCTGTCCTGTTTCCCGGGGACTTTTTATTGGTACATGACAGAGTATCCGTGCAAGGATGCAGTTCCCCCGACTGGCACCTTCACACTCCTTTCTTCTCAGTTAGGAGTACGGGGGTGCCCGCCTGCAGCTCTCTCCTGGCTTTTTACAGGTTTATGGGGCTTCAACCTAGTCCCACAAGACACAAAACATACTAAGTATTGAGGGTAAGTAAATATCCCCAACCAACTTCTGAAAGGCCTTGGCCACCGCTCAGAGCGGGTTGCCAACACTGCCTTGTGAACAGCCCAAACTGCTCAAAAATGTAAAAGGTGATACAATTCTGGGCAAATTACAAAAAGAAACCATTTTTGATATGTTCCACACACCAGGTCTTTCCGCAGAGGAACATAACATGTACCATAATTACTCAAAACTTTTTTATTTCCTGGGATGGACTTCATAATTTTTGTTTAATTTCTACAAATGCTTGAGTTACTTCCTATGTATTTACAGACATATTTACGTGTACACACATGTGTGTCTGTGTAAATTTTGCTGCTCCTTTGGGAATGACATATAGCAAACTACTGAATTTTGTAAAATTATTTTGCTGGATGATTTCTTTCTTTTTTTATTTGATTCTTTGTGTTGTCTGGGATGGTCACCTACAAATAATAAATTTTACATAATTTTCAAGATTTACAGATCCTGTTCCTTTTTAAATGTATCCCATTTAGTGGAAACTGCCATGATATCTTAAATATTGGCAGTGACTGTCCTCAGCTTTGTATGGATACCCTGCCGGTGTCTCACCAGCCAGTTTGCTGTTGGCTTCTCATTAATTGTCTTTACCGAACTAATGAAATTGCAAACTGGCTATGAGTGTTTATCAGGAAAGACTATTTAAAGTCATCAAGTGCCCTTGGTAGCATTTGCTGTATTGGGTGACATTCTCTCATGATCATAACTGCCATTTGTTTATGGAAGCACCTGAGACATTTGTCCCTGCAGGAGCTCTGGGTTTCTGTGTCCACTTCCCTGCTTCCTCCTGGTGTCTTCAGCTCCATCTTGCATCTCCTGTGGCTGTGGCACAGTTACTTCCCGAGGCGTGGCTGGGTTCTGGCTTAGTCGTGACCTTGGGCGATGCTCACCAGGCAGCTTCTGTCTGCTCCTGCTGCGTCACACTGGGCCCCCTCACGTCTGGCTCTACCGTTTGCAGTTCCTCTGAGGGCCCCGGTGTTGTCCATCGGTACCACCTCTCATTATGAGACTCCCCGTCAACCTCTCACCTAACAGATCTGGCATCTGTTCACAATTGACCTGACCTAGTATTTTAATAGGGGTTGGAAAATGGTGACAAAAAAAAAAAAAAAAAATCTATGGTTGCTTTTTACACTTAGGGGCTGAATTTTTCTATAAACAGAAACCTGGGTCACCTTGAATTACACTTTGTACAGAAAAAGCAGGATAAATGCTTAATTCTTTCTCTTTTCTTATCTTTTGTTAAAACAGGGAGTTAGGTGGTTCCTTGGTGACCTTAAAGAAAAGGAGGGAGGAGGGAGCTGGTGTGACGCTCCCACCAGGGAGGTGATGACTTGTGCTGTGTTTCCTATTTCTGCCATCAACTGGTAAAGTTAAAGAATATTTTTGCTTTTAAATTGTTGAAAAAGCCTCATCGTGAAAAAATACTGGAGGGAGAAACATTGCTTGCCTCTATGAGTGGTAGATAATCTTCATTTTGCTTCACTAATTACCCTCTTTGCGTCCACTGGTTCTTCTGGTTGGAACATTTAGTGCCCCTGATCTCTGGAGGCATCAGGCAATTTCACTGGTCTGAAGTTGTCTATATTGTTTGTTTGGTATGATTTTTCATCAATCATGCCATTATTTGGCATTTCCCCTATTTGCTGAGTGAAATTCTGTAGCTTCATTTTGAAGAGAACAATATTCATCCCTGGGACCGAGATTCAGGATGGCTGTGTTCCTTTGGGAATAATGCAAAGCTAATTGTTAGGTTATTTGCATTATAAGATTTCAAGAGCCTGTGAAAAGAAGCTAAAGAAAACCAGAGGAGAGCATCCCTACAGAAAAACAACAACGGCTATTTCCATTCTGCCCTCTTAACAATAGCAATAACTTTATTATGGGACATGGGAAATAATGAGGAGGAGGATTGGGGGTGTGTGAACAAGTGTGTGTTTGCATGTGGACACTGAACTAGGGAGTGATTGTAAAAGACAGAGTAATTTGGGAAAACTTGTACCTTGCCCATACAAATGAGGATTTTGTGAGTTGGGGAGCTGGCCAAAGAAATGTTCAAGCCTAAACACCAGGGATGTATCATCTACTTTCACCATAGTCCCAGTTTCAGGAACTGTGCCTTGGGGGTGGACGGGGACTGTTTCAGACCACGTTTGAGGGTCAGTGGAGGGCCTGTCGAGTCACTCTGAGGAATAGTTGACTCAAGTCAGGAAAGTCTGTCTTTGAGTTTATCTGGCAAAATCAGTGTGTCTTCTGGATGAAGGCTGCTTTTATCTGATTCATTGGGAAATTGAAAGTTGAGATAGAAACCTCACCAAAACCCAGTAACAGAGGACTGGGAACAAGATGGAGCTGGTGCTGTGGCCAGAATGCGGAGTACACACCATGAAGCCCTGCAGAGGGGAGTAATTGCTTCGCTGAGTCCTCCTCAGCAGAGGTTGATGGACACTCACCCTGCGCAGGACACTGTGTGAGGCACCAACTGGGCAGGGGATGAGACTTTGAAGCTCGTCCAAAGTCAAGGCTTTGTAAGAAGTGCAGCGAGTACACCAGCAACATGGGAGGCTGTGTTGGGTGTTTCATAAAGACATTTTGGTGTTTGCAGGGAACTCACAAGACAGACACCCAACCCACTCCTGGGCCCCCATGGAGTGTACCTCATGGGATACATTTGAGCTGAGAACTGCTTATTGGGAGAAGGACAAGAGAGGTCAGAGCAAGAGGAGCCCACCTCCAAAGGCCCTGCCCTGTCAGAGCGCTGTCCTCCCTGACCATCTGGGCCCACACAGCAGTGCAGCCCCTGCTCCCTCCGTGTGGTCCAGCAGAGGAGGCCAGCCCTGTGCCTGGGAGGCGTGAGTGAATGTGCAGGGAAGGCTTTCTCCTGTGTCAGACGGGGTCCTTCCTTCCCAGGGTTTCTATGAATTTTAAAAGCTCAAGCCCCAGTCACAATCCTTCATGGTGGTTTACCCAATCAGAAACCACCATGACCTAATCAATCAAAGGAATAAATGCAACTGGCTTTGCCATCCTCTGGTACAGCTAAGGAACCATTGTGTTTCTAAGACACAGAAACTGCTGAACGGGAAGACAGTTCTTAAGGCTGTGCAGCAAAGAAAGGAAGAGTATCTAGAAAGTAGGAGCGAAACGTGCTCCGATATGGGCAGAGATAAGGCAGCTTCCTGACCAAGACGCCACTGATTGTAACGTGCTTTGATTTGCAGGAAAAAAAAATGGAGAAGTAAAGGCAGAGAAACCAACTTCAAGTATTTGCAAGTGGTTTCCATTTAGAGTTAGAACAGAGGATGAGACGTGCATCCTTTCAAACTGCAGAACCTTAGGGGGGAAAGAGGAACAGCAGTGTGAGTTTGGAATGAGTCTGAGCAGCCGAGACAGTAAGGATGTTTCCAGAAGCAGGTAGGCTTCTTGACATCAAAAACACAGCTTCATGAAATATTAGTGCTTTCCTTCAGCTGCTACCCCAAGAAGCTCTGATGGAAAGAAGAGCTCAGAGCACAGAAGAGTCAGCTCCAGAGTGTGACAGAAGCTCCCCGCTGCTCCTGCAGTGCTAATTAGGGGAGCGCATGGTGACCGAGAGGGGGTGAGGCCCAGAGGCTGCGATAAACAGAACAAGATAAAAGCCCTCAACCAGGACGCAGACGGGAAGAGGAGTTGGAGTGTGCAGCACTCACATCTCAAGGTTAGTTACCATCTCAGAAAAGAAGACCAGAGGTGTCCAAGTTCACACTTTGCGTTAATCCTGTGTGAAAGGCGGGGGGGGGGGGGGGGGGGGGCGGGGGCGCCAGTGAAAGTGCAGGACAAGCAGATAAGGCTGGGAAGGGGTTGCAGGAAAAAGCTGGAAAAGTTTGGCAATGGGCACATTTTGCTCTACTGCTCCCCGGTCTGCTTCTCGAATAGCATTTATAATACCTAGATCTGAGAGTGTAGTTCTTGAAATAAGAAAACTGAGCTAATTTTACCAGCATCTGGGCTATCAATCAAGCTAAACTATCCTCTCAGGAGAGACCAAATGAGGATGAACTTAAATAATAAATGTCCACTAGCCAAAGATTTATTATCCTACTCGAGGGTTGGGACACTTTTCTGTAGAGGGTCAGACAGTTAATACAGCTTTGTGGGCCCTGTGGTGTCTGCCACACACACTCAACACTGCTCAGCTTGACCAACATGGTGCAGAAACAGCCGGACACCAGGTAGACAAATAAGCATGGCCATGTTCCCACCAAGCTGTTCAGGGAAGTCAGATAGGGGGCTGCATTCAGCCTGCAGGCCACAGTTCACAGAGCCCTGCCCTAAGGCATCCCTGCCCCACCCAGACTGAAGTCTCTGCTTGGGTGGAAGTTGGTTAGCATCATCCACTCAGAGTAGTCCCACGTCTGGGGACAACACATGACTTACCAGAGTTTTAAGGGTATCATGGTCCAAAGGAGACCACATATACCCTCATTGGAAAGACTGTCCTGGTGAGAGTCATTGAGGGTGGGGCAGAAACCCAGGCTATGTCATGTTCCAGTTGACAACGTACTAGGAGCATAGCTTTGTAACCTCTGGGACATCCTAGTAGCAGGCATACAACACAGTCAGACCCTTGCAGATGAGGGGTCAGAGGACCTCTTACCTGGGATCTCCCTGGCCCCAGTCACTTGTAGTTTGGCACAGGCTTTCTGTCTCCCAGTATGGGAGTAGTTGTCTGAGCGAGCATGGAAATGTCTCCGAGTGAGAAGAATCCCCACCATGGCTGGTGGGTGCTGCAGCATGAGCTGAGGTCCTGGGACTTGAGCAGATACTAGAATCTCCCAATGTTCAGAACAGCAGAGACAGACATCTGGGGAGGCAGAGCATATTACAGATAGTGGGAGCAATGGGATCGTGGCCATAGAGATGCTCCTCCCTGTGTGGACAGCTTCAGAGAAAGGGACAGCATGTCTGAAGACCTGGCTGGGCTCAGCCACCTAGGAGTCTGCATTCAGAGGCAAAACTGTGAGCTGAATTCATGCCTGTGTGACTGGCTGAGACGTTTTTAATAGTAGAGAAATCCAGTAATATTTTGATTAATGACTTCCTTGAGGACAAAGCTCTCTCATACAGACAACTCTATTAGAAAAAACCTCAAGCCAACATCCCTTCATAAATCATGCAAAAAATGGCTGCCGACACAAACACGAAAATAGCTCAGGTGCAATCCCTATTTGTCTTTGGTTAGATGTTGATAAATAGAGCTCATCCTTAGCAAAGTTGTAAAAGCTGAACTTTATCTTCAGCTGCAAGTCTTTCTACACCTTTCTTCTGAATCTGTGACCTCTACGTCCCTCGAGTCCAGAATGTAAGTGCACTTCAGTTCTCTTCATCCCTTAACTAAGTCAGCTATGGAAGCCTTGGGAATTAAGAGGTGCCAGGGTCCCACCCTGGGGGCAGGTTCCTTTAAAACCTGTGGAACTGGTGGCTATTGACTGAAGAAAAATAAAGTTGAATAGAGTTTTCAAAGGTGGGAACATAGGGGACCACTGCTAGTTTGGGGGTTCTAACAAGCAGCCCTGAGTGTTTGTTTCACCCAGTTTTTATTGAAGTTTATTTTCTCATTTATCTAAGAGGGTAAGTTGAAGAAGGGAACAAAAACTTCAGCAGTTTTTCTCAATAAGCAAGCATGTTAGTTCTTGCATAAGAGCTAACTTTAATCATTAACTTTAAGGGTCTGAGCGGCCTTGAGAAATCTAAAACCTGAGTCTTGTGTGGGGGCAGCCTCCTGTCTGTGGTCACACACACAGATCCCTTTGGGAAGGTTAAGCCTCTCCTTCTCTGTGGAGCAGATACAGTGGCATCAAGTATTCTCTGAAGATTCAGTGGAAAAGAAGAATTTTCTTCTGATCCTCACCTGAAGGCATTTCCCTCCATGGTTAGGGTACAAGTGCTCCTGCCCATATTTCAGGGTTTGAGCTGATCCCTTGATCTCCGCCCTGGCCATTATACAAATCCCCACAATGGGTATTTGTTTTGACTGTTGACTGGGCAGGGGACAGTCTGGTTAATGTTCCTTCCAGGCCTTGCTTTTACTTCCATTACAGCCATTCTTCTTCAGAGTATTTACAGACCCAGCAGGGGTGTTTGCAAGCTCTATCCCTTACAGGCCAGCCTTCTAGTAAAAGCAGAAACTGCTCAGACAAGTAATTTAACTGCTAGTTTAAAAGTAAGCCAGCTAAACTGTTTTAATTCTGCCTTGCTCAGCTTATTTTTCTGATTTTTGCCCTCTTCTGGAGGTGTTTTCCCTCACCAAGAATGGGGTTTTGGGTCCCCCATTCTCCCAGCCAAGGGTGCCTATAATTTATTATCAATTACTTTTTCTGTTATTCCCCTTTCAGTACTCCTCCCACACACCTAAGGAAGTTTGCTTAGGACCTGGTTGTAGGAGCCATTGAGAGTGCAGGATGCTACGTTACATCCAATCTCTTTTGGGGCCCAAAGCAGCACACTCTTGTGACAGGTGCTTGGTGGGTTGTCCCTTCTCCCTTTCTACTTGCACCTCCTATCCTCCTTCATCCAACTCTGACCCATCTCCCTACAAAAATTCACATTTTTACATTTGCTTATTAAGAACTCAGTGCTTTTTTTTAATGCCTCGAATCATTTATCTGACAACCTGGATTGTGATCTTTTGCATTATTTATTTCCATCTGTCATCATGAAGTCGTGACATAGAGTGTGCCTCTGAGTTCTAATCTTAGAATGTACTGTGAGGCTCAATTTGCATCTGTGGATGGGATGGTTGGGGGATGAAGTCAAATCAATAAATACATGGGCAAAGGAAAATGGTGTGGCTTCTGAAGCTGGTAAGACTTGGGGTGAATTTACACTCTTGCTGTTTATTAGAGGTAATTTTTTATTGAGGTGAAATTCACATAACACAAAAGTAACCTCTCAAAAGTATACGATCCAGTGGTTGATTAATAAATTCATGATGTCCTATAATTACCATCTTTATCAAATCTCGAAAGTTTTCATCATCCCCCAGGAAGACCCCGTCCCTTAAACAGTCAATCCCCATTCCCTCCGTCTGACAGCCGTGAGCCACCACCAATCTGCTTTCTGTCTCTACGGATTTATGCATTTGCATATTTCATATAAAGGGGATCCTAAAATCTGTGGCCTTTTGTGTCTGCCTTTTTTCACTGAGTCTAATGTTTTCAAGGTTCATTTGTGTTGTACCACAAATCAGTACTTCCTTCCTCTTCACGGCTGAAATATATTCAATTGAAAGAATATACCACTATTTGTTCACCTGTTCACCTGTTGGTGGACATTGAGTGGTTTCCACCTTCTGGCTCTTGTGAACAACAATGCTATGAACCTTGGTGTACAGTGTTTGTTTAAGGACACATTTTCAGTTCTTTGGGGTGTATACCTAGGAGTGGAACTGCTGGATCACATGGTAGTCTGTTTAACTTCTTGAGGAATGGGCAGCTATACCAATCTCCAGTTTCCATTTCCATCAGCAACACACAAGACTCTTAACTTCTCCACATCCTCCCTGACACCATTCCTTTCCCACTTTTGATGATAGCCATTCCAGTGGATATAAAGTGACTTCTCATTGTGGCCTTTGTCTGTGCTTCTCTAATGGCTAATAATGTTGAGCATCTTTTGAAATGTTTCTATATCTTCTTTGGAGAAACACCTATTCAAATAACTAGCCTATTTTTAAGTTGGGTTGTTTCTTTCTGTTGCTGAAATGTCAGAGTTCTTTATCATTGATACTAGACCCTAGTCAGATATATGTATGATTTATGAATATTTTCTCCCATTCTGTCCTCACCACCAAAGAAAATGCTTGAAATCAGCAAGAGGCAGAGATGGAAGGAAAGCTCCGCCCACAGCTGTCCTCGCTGGGTGGAGCCTCCTCACCAGGCCTCTGCTCTCCTTTCCCAAGCCTGTCAGCCCCCAAGCTCACCTCTCAGCAAAGATCACCAGGGTCTTTTCATCTGAAAGCTGGAACACTACCTCCCTTTTCCCACCCCACTTCTCTGCTTTATTTTTCTTCATGAACTTACCATCTTTAATTTACTATGTATTTTATTACTTTATTTTAGTTTCTGCCTCCTCCTTGGAGAATGTAAGTTCTGTGAGGGCAAGAATTATTTTCTTTTAATATGTTACTGTATCCTTGTTGTATAAAGCAGAGTTTGGCACCAAGAACTTACCCAGCAAATGTTTATTGAATGAATGAATGACTTTGTAGATAATGAAACCTTGAAAAATAAACTGTTTCTCCGAGAGAGAAGTAACTCAAATCTGCCCATCATTATACTCGAACAAACCTGCCTTTGAAGCTAAGATCTCTTTCCTGTGTTCATACTTCAGAAAAAGAAGACATGACTGATAATATCTAAGAGGAAGGAAGCGGTGCATCGTGCTGGGACTCTGCCTGGATGTTATAAAATTAATTTTTTTATAGACCAGCCTTTCAATCAATTTCTGGAGATGGGTTATCTTGCTTTCCTTTTGGCTATGCTTCATGTATACAAAGGTAAAGATAATCTTTATGTCTTCATTTTTAAAATTTGGCCTCACAGTATGACATGTTCAGAATTCATAATGCTTAGTGGTTTAGATAATTTCTCACTTGTTCAGAAAAATTAAAATTTACAATTGCCAGTTGTCAGTGGTGTAAAGCTTTTTAGACTAAGGTAGCAACTGTCAGCCTTTATCATGATTTCAATTTGCAATCTTGCTGGGTCTGAGGAAGCCTGTGGTATTTATTTGCAGTCTCTATCATTAAGTCTAACTGAATTCATGTGGTGTTGTGTATTTCAGCTCTGTCTGAAGAGATATTTTGGGACACAACTGTTAAACTGGCTGAGAATATGACTCTAGAGTGTGTGTATCCATCCGCAGACACCTTAACGCAGATGGAGTGGTTCAAGGTCACTTCAGTGGAGAAAGAGGCTGTAGCTATTTTCAGCCCTACTCACGGTGTGGTCATAAGGCCGTCCTACGCGGACAGGGTTTTCTTTGTGAATTCCTCGATGGCCCCCAATGATATCAGCCTTTCTTTTCATAATGCCTCCGAAGCTGATGTCGGCTTCTATTGCTGCTTCCTTCATACTTTCCCACAGGGAACCTGGGAAAAGGTGATCCAGGTGGTCCAGTCAGGTAAGGGCAAGTTTCATTTTCATTTTTATCCACCTACAGCATTCAATTCTATAAAGCCCAAGTCGAAGCTACAGAATGTCTTATCATATGTTGGTGGCAGTTTCCAGTTCCATTTCTGGGTACCATGATACTGTTGATTCAGTGGGGTAATACTGTGAGCCAATTTCACTTTTTCTTAATGTGCTATAACTTCTGGGCAGATGTCTCACAAATCTGCACGTCGTGCGGGAAAGACAGGCTTTATGATGTCTTAATGATAACTGGAGCCTGCATTAAACTGATGTTGGCAACATATGGGTTAGGAGCCACATCCCTCCCAGGGAAGCTGTGGCGTTCCTTTAGCCGGGCACTCAGCCTTAACTTCAACCCTCCAGACGTTCAGGGTCCTTCCTTCAGCATTTGAATCCTGGGCAAAGATCAAACACTGGCTCCATCTTTCATCTCATCCAAGGTTAGCTAGAGAAGATACTTTTTTCAGGAATTGCTAGCTGTCATGTCAGAAATAACCTAATGACTTCTTAGTCATTTTCTGCCAGTGACTGATGGTGGTTTGGGCCCTCTCGTAATGGCCTCATGGAGTGCATATTGTGTATTGGAAAACTTGGGATTCATAGCCATTACTTCCCATGTAGCCTCATGTTAGGTGCTTGATTGTCCCAAATGTCAAGTTCTTAAATAGTAAATTGAGTTAGTAATACCCTTCTATCTGTTGAATGGTTCAGGAATAATGTACTTAGAGAACTTGGCTGATGGTAGAGAATGATCAGTATTCTCTTCACTATCATTATTTCCTATCATTTTGACACAAAATGACTAATGTGAAATTTTTAGATATCATTGACAGTCTAAAGAAGATAATATTTTGTGTTTTTTGTCCGGTATCTCTTAAATTATACTCTGTGGTCATTTCAAGGAGAACATTATATGACATCTGGATAGCGCTTTATTTTTAAGCTACTCATATGCTAGAAGAACAATTCTAGTATTGCGTGAGTAACGTCAAATGGTCAGGGGGGAAGGGAGATCTCTGTGTGTTTAGTTTTTCCTTTCCTTTAGGTGTAACTAAATTCGATGATAATGTCATGCATATGGCTGAGGCTCACAGAGTGTCAATTAGCAAAACAGCTTTAGTTAAATGCTTATTTATTAAAGACTCAGGTTCTCATATTCTCATATACTGTTGTGTTCAGGCATCTGTTAAACGCTGTTTGCGAGTTGTTAGTATATAGTTCACTTTTGACCAGTCATGCAAGTGATGGAGAGAATTAGAAAGTGTTTTAAAACAGAATGAGCCGTTTGATACCACCAAGGCTAGAGCCAGCTGGGCTGACCCTCCCAGCTGTACACCTTTGCAGTTTGGGTTCCAGATTAGGTCAAAGGGAAAACAGTTGAAAACAGGTAGCTCTGGGCAGTGCCTGTGGCTCGAAGGAGTAGGGCACTGGCCCCATATGCCAGAGGTGGTGGGTACAAACCCAGCCTCAGCCAAAAAAAAGAAAAGAAAGAAAACAGGTAGCTCAACCTTTACTGCAAGTTTAGAATAGAAGATAGAGCTAGAACTAAAAGCTGGCTGCCACCCCGAGGTGGGATTTTAGCATCATGTATGAATAGTTTTAGAAATATTTTCTATTTTTATCAACCAGATTTATTGCTCCTGCTAGTTTTGAGGTTAGGGAAACAGTTCTCTCTCATCATGAGGCTTTTTAAAAATACTGATGAGATTTTTGAGTCAGTGGTCTGTCAAAGGGGGTGCCTGGCTCCCCAGCTTGTTTAGTTCTTCACGATAGTCTCATTAATCACGTTTGGTTGCTGCCGTTTTTGGTCACTTATATTTTTAAAGAACAGATCGCTGTGATGGGCCTGTTAGAGTGTCTACCTTATTTCAGGATTTGAAGGGCTGTGTTTTTCTGAACCAAGAATAATAGTGAGTTTAAAAATATGTCAGTTGTGTGTGAAGATTAACTTAAAGATAATTTTTCCTTAGGTGTTTTATTAACAATGTACCAGAGTCTGTAAATATTGTGTTTTTGTAAAATATAGAGGGTGAGTTGACAATCTTATTTAATAATTTTTAAAAATCAGACTTGGAATCCAGAGATCTTACTTTGCATAATAGATTGACTTTGAAGAGGATGACCTAGGAGACAGCCTTGGGGATGGGAATGCCTGGGGGGGCCCGAAAGGATGAGCCCATGGCCATTGCACCTGCTGCCAGTGCTCATCCCCTTGGGTGTTCAGTCCAGATGAGCAGGTGAGATGTCTCATTCTGGATACCTAGTACTGCTAATACAGAATTACTCAGAAATATGTGTTTGCTTCAGAATAGGCATTTCTTCATTAGCAACTAATTTAGAGGGTGACAACATTGATTTTTACCTACTTTGTGGGAAAATATGCTAAGATGACTTGGAAGGGTTTCAAAGGCAGCCCTTTCACAGCAGAGCATGTGGGAATGCTCTGGAGAAGGCTGTTGCCACCAGTTAGTGTCTGGCCATCCCAGGCAGTTAAAGGAAATACAGTTTTACTATGGAAATTCTCCCCCAAATGGGTAACCCACTGAAAACACTCTGCTGCCTACACTTTCCAGGGCACTATTCTGTGGGAAGCAACTGAACACCATCTCATTTAATCCCTACAAAATACTGTGGGAAGGTAATGTTTTCCCAACTTAAGAGAAGACGCCAAGATTCAGGGTTGTTAAGTACCTGGCCCAAGGTCACTGAGCTGTCCACTCACAGTGCCAGGCCAAGCCCAGTCCATGAGTCTGAAGTGCTAGAAATGAGATGAAGGAGAGCTTGACTCCACCCAGTGAAGCAGGGAAAACTTGCTCTGGACCTTGAAGAATAGGAGGGAAATTTTTTAAGATAGAAAGATTGGGGCAAGGGAAGGACAGATGATGAGGAGAGAAGGGTGTCTTAGGAGGGTGATGGCATGGAGAAGGGCACAGCAGAAGTGTGAAGTTCATGTAGGGGGCAGAGCATGGCCTCTTTGATGAGGGCACTAGGCTTGGGTAGGCTGTGGTTCTTGCACTGGACTATGAGACTCTTCACTCCCACAGAGGTCGCCTTAGAGGCGGCCTCAGGGGTGAGGAAGAAAGACACTGCAAGGAGGGGGGCCTGCCCCTGCCTACACCAGCAAGGGCTCAGCATATGATCTTTAGGGTCTCGGGTAAGGCTTCGGTACAGTAGCTTTTATGTGCAAAGAGTTTGCAGTCCTCCAGGGCAGCAGAACATTAGAGACAAGCCTAGGAACTTAGTAGGGTCCTGATCTTGATGTGCCTAGCAGAGTTTAAACTCCAACCTGTCATGTGGACCAGGGAACATCTCTGAACATTTTTTAAGAGAGAAACACACAGTAAATTAAGTTTTTATTTCTTTCACCACTTGGAAGATTAAACTAGCTGTGGCCTTACAGGAGGGGAAGAGTTTAAGGGCAGGGTGAATGAATGAGATTCCATAGGTTGGAACATTTACACACTGCAGCAGGGCTGTCAATTGGTAGCTGTTATTTCAGTCTGATAAACAGAACCAATGAAGTGAATGTGCATATATGGAGAGATTTATTGTAAGGAATTGGCTCAGGCAATTATGGAGCCTGCAAAGTCCAAATCCTCAGTGTGGGTAATAGGCTGGAGACCCAGAGATCAGATGGTGCAGATGACGTCCAAAGGCTTCTACTAAAGCAGCGGTTCTCAACCTGTGGGTCGTGACCCACAGGAACTGTATTAAAGGGCCACGGCATAAGGAAGGTTGAGAACCACTGTACTAAAGAATTCCCTCCTATTCAGGGAGGTTGGTTTTTTTGTTCTTTCAGGTCCTTCAACTAACTAGATGAGACCCACTTACTTTATGGAAAACAACTGCTTACTCAAAATTCACCAATTTAAATGTTAATTTTATCCACAAACACCATCCAACTTGACACATAAAATTAATCATCACATCTGTTTTAGAGAAATGACGTGACATTAGCTAAAGAACCCCAAATCTCATGATGCAATAATTTCACTCTGTTTGATATCCCAGAGATTGCTCATGTATAAGAAATATTCCTGGCGATGTTTATAACAACAATGATTCCAATAACAAAATATGGGTCACAACTCAAATACCCATCAAGAGCAGAATGGACAAATCCTTTGAGGACTATTCATATACCAGGATACCTGCATGTCTAAAGAATGAATGAGTTATTACTGTATTCACCAGCAGGTGTGGACCTCAGGAACATCATCTGGAAAGAAAAGAGCACGTTACAAATGAAATAGATGGGGTAGGATTCCTTTCCTTGGAAAATTAAGCTATGTTATTTATAGATACTAACCTGGTAAAACTTCAAAGAAAAGGAAAGTTCTGTAATATGGGCCAGTGGGGAATAGAACAGAATTGGGAAGGGCTACAAGAATCTTCAAACTTCATGATTGAGATGACTTTCTTATAGGGGTTTTATTTCTTATTTGTCTCAAAATAACTTAAAAAAATTTTTTTGGCTGATCTACTGATTTCTATTAAAATGGTGAAAAGAGATACAATTGCAATTTTACAGCAATTCAAATATAATTTTCTAAATTAAGGATGAGTGCTTCATTCGGATTTGAACTGGGGGGGTCAGCTTGAGGGCATCTTCAACAATGAATCCAAATTTTTATAATCCAGACACTGAAAAATGGTGATTTCATTTAAAATGATGAGAAATTGGGAGGCAGACTTGGCTTAGAAGAGAGGACAGAAATCTCTTTCAGGTGTATTGAGTTGTAAAATAGCCTTTGACTACTGAAATTATGGAACAGCCAACCAGAAAAAAGGTCAGGATCAAAGACACCCGTTCTGAACAGATCTGAGTAATCTCCGAGCTGTATATGAACAAGATGGTTAACTAAGAAAGTGCTGACAGGTAGGGCAGGAGGAGGAGGTCTAGGCAGACAGTCATGTTGCAGTGGGTGAGGCGTTCGTGTTAAAGGATAGAGACACAGGGAGGAGAGGAGACACAGAATAGGTGAATCCCTGACGTGGGAGCAGAAGACAAGTTGCATCATGTGTACTTGGAGGCTGTGTGTTCCCGCTCCTCACATTCAGGGCTGTCACATGTTCTCTGACTTGGTGATCTTCCATATTCCAGTCCCCTCATCTCAACTCACCATAGAGATGTTCCTCTCCCCGCCCTTTTTTTTTTTTTTTTTTT
>NW_003852422.1:7760329-7766721 GCF_000181295.1 Otolemur garnettii
CTGATTGCATTTGTTAGGTAAATTCCCTCTTATAATTGTGTCTTGCCCCCAAGAGGTGTGTCATACATGACCCCCCCCCCGCAACCCTCTCTCTTCTCCCCACTCCCTGCTCCCTCATCTCCCTACCCCCTACTATGTATTAGCTCATCTACTGGCTTCATATCAGAATTGAGTACATTGGATTCTTGCTTCTCCATTCTTGTGATGCTTTACTAAGAAGAATGTATTCCACCTCAGTCCAAGTTAATACAAAAGATATAAAGTCTCTGTCTCTTTAAATGGCTAAATAGTATTCCATGGATTTGACCACCCATTTGTTCCTCCATTTTTTTCTTGAAAGGTTCTGATTTCTCCTCCTGGTTGGAGGAGGGCCCATGTGTCACCTGGCTGGTTCCTAGAGAGCCCTCACCTGTGCGCCCTTCTGGTCAGGTGTTTGCTGCCCAGGCTCCCAGTGCCAACCAGGCAGCTGACGTCTCTGTGTGTTCTCCAGACGTGCTGCTCATCAGTGACAATGGAGAGGTTCCTTCAGCATCCAGGGCCCCAGAGTTGACAGCCATTCTGAGGAATCCCATAATCCAAGAGATTCTCAAGATCTTCTTGGCCTATATACCAACTGGGGCCAATGAGGCCAACATTATTTTCTAATGATGGGGTGATTGCCAGTATGTCAATTTGATTTAAAGCTGGGAAGAGGAAGTGTTCCCAGTGATCCGGCTTGTATATATGGGTGTGCTGATTTGCAGGAGCTGAATCCTCTTAGTCATTAATTTACTCAGCAGGTCTTTGCTGAGAACTCACAGTTTGAGGTAATGTTCAGGGGTTCAGAAGCTAGAAAGGCATGGACCTTAGCTCTAAATGGTATACAGAGTGCGAGGGGAGATAAAAGTTGTATATCATGAATTATATTTTGATGCAAAAAGCAGTAAGTGCTATTCTAATCCAGAGGATAGAATTTACTTTTAACTAGGAATTTCAGAATAGAGTCCCTAACAAAATGAAGTTTGAACTTAACCTCAAAGAAGGCAAGTCAGAATATTTGGGCATTGAGATTAGTGGAGCACCCTTCCAGGAGAATTGCTTTAGAGAATTACACAAAGAATAGCCAGCCTTGGTTCTTGTTTAATCTATTTTGAAAGATAATTTTAATTTTTTAAAAAATGCTCTAGCAACAGTAGCAACACATAGGATTGATAAACAAGTTAATACAGTTTATTGTGGTTTATAACTCAGGGCTTGGCTTACATGTTAACCAACTGCTTCAAAAGGCATAAGAAGCCAGAAAAACATAATTTAGAATCTATCTGAAGACATTTACACAATTCATTTCACTTTCTGCTTTGTACATCCCAAATTCAAAAGGAAAGAAGAAAACATACAAGAATGACACTATCTTTCACATTAGTGACAGTGAAAGTGATGCAGGGGTGGGGAGGCTTGGACTGCAAGGCTTTCACCTGTCAGAGGAAATTTCAGGCAGGGTTAGGAAGGACACAGATAAAGAGTCTTTCTTCTTCTCCTGTTCCAAGGCCCATGCCAGCTTGATTCATCCTCATGTGGATTCTTTCAGCTTTCCTCCTCACGTGCATCTCCATCACTATTAATTTTTTATAAAGTGAGATGGAAAAATAAGAAAAAAATCATTTTAAATCTACTGTTTAAAAAATGAAGACATAAACTCTCCAGGCTCATTTTAGGAAGGTCAGAAATAAGTCATAAAAGTTTTATTTATGTATTCTTGTGTGTTTATCCACAGGCGTGCGTACACATACACACACAACTAAAATGCCATCCTGTAAAATATTACATTCCAGCAGTTTTTCACTTAAAGAAAATGATGTTAAACAGTACCTATAAGAAATGGTCAATGGTTGAAACAGAAACATTTTAAAGGCTTAGAAATCTCACTCCTTAGTGAAATAAAGTAGTATATAAAGAAGGCAGATGATAAAAAACATTTTAAGACTCGTGGAAAGCAAGATTATGGTATTGCATCTCTCCAGGGGGGAGTAAATGGGGATCTGGGAGTGGGATAGCTGTCAGGACCTCTGCCAAGGTGGCCTTTAGGGACTCGCTTTCCCTTTGTGAGGGGCCAGCTGGGGAGCACACATGACCCTGGGACTCACCCTTCAGGCTTTGGAATAAAGCTCTTAATACAAAAATTGTTTAAAAAGGGGAAAATGTTAAAAACCTCTCTAACAAGACAATACTAGATGTCTACATGCAGTTGAACTTAAAAAGTGAATGGCTGATAAAGTAGAATTAATGCAGAAGCACACGTATAAACTTGGGAGAGTGATATTGTCTGTCCGTTTCTGTGCTTAGGCCTCTCTCCACCTGCTCCACCTGCCTGGATGCTCTGGATTCGTTCTTTTACCTGAATTAGCTACAGCAACACCCAGAAGGAAACTTTTACTTTAACCTTGTTCAAAAATGCAGGCAGGCAGCCGAGAAGAGGGGTTAAAGGGGCTGCACTCTTTGAAGGCAACTGTTCTGTTTACACAAACTCTTCCCTTCTTTTAGTTGCTATTTTCATTTCCAAAATGATTGATTGTAGGGTAGGCACATACTTAGCTGACTGGCTAGAGAACGGCCCACAGTGGATGCTTTGGAGCAAGAACTCTCCCCCAGCCCCTGGCGGTTCTGCTCAGCTGGCTGGAGACAGTTCAGTTCTTGGTTTTCCCCCCTCCCATTTTCAGTGTTGAGGACAACTCACACCTCTTCATCCCTCTTCACCACAACTTCTCTTTACCCGTCGCTGAAAGAGGCTGTCAACCACATCAGGGACACGTGTCCTTTTCACAGTGGGTGTCGGTGGCGTGTGGGTGCCAAGTGTTGGGTGGGGATTGTGGCTTCATTATGACTAAGAGCTGGCGTCCTACAACCTTCCGTGCCCATCCCAATAGCTGTGGAACATGTGCAGCCCCCTGGACTGTCGAGGCTTCTGTGATCGTTAACAAAGTTCCTCTTATGAAAGGTTGAAAGCTGTAGAGAGCAGGGCTGCTTTCCTGCACTTGCTCTCAGAAGCTTCACCGTAGGATGAGCAGGTGGGTGTGAGTGACCTTCAAAGAAACCGTACAGGAATTTACCCATCGGATCACATTATTGACTGAAAGTAAGAGTATGGTTTGCATCTTACGTCAATGCTGGATTTTGGATGTTCAAACAGAAAAGGAAAGAAATAACTGAAGGAAGGAGAAACAGACCGAGCTCTCCTCTTGCAGGGCTCTGTTTACCCAGGCCAGGGCTCCTCTGTGGCTTTCTCTCCGAGTAGATGCTGTCCTGTGCCCGTTTACTCAGCATCGATAAAAGGGCTTGGTTTCTCACTTATGCTTTTTGTTGCTGGTTTTTGTTTTAGTTCAATTGTACAGGGCAGGGAGGTCACAGACAGGATAGCTTTTTCTCTCCTTTGAGAAAATGGTAGGAGACTATTTCTGAAGCCTTTTACGATTTGAAACTGTTAAGAATTTCAAGACCATCAAGTCGATCCTTCAGGGATCAATGCAAAATTATTCCCGCAGGCAACAGCTCTTCTACTTACTCCTGAATAGTTTTAATTAAATAACTCAGTTGACGGGGCTTCTGGCACTTCCCTTGAGAGATTATTCACAATCCAATAAATCTCAGTATAAGAAAATTTTTCCTGACTTCAGCTATTTAACTAACTTACATTTTTTTTTTTTAAAGTCTTCTTTGTAATCCGTCTCAAGGGAAAGGCCAGCGTTTCACAGAATATTGATACAAGAAGGGTTCCAAGGACGGAGATGCAGGGTGCAGTATTCACTTGTACATTAAGTAGCTGCCTGTAGCCTGCTGATCAGCTGAGTGGGGTGATGACTGTGCAGGAAGAACGGATCTGGGCATGAATTCCGTGGGCACAGTTTGCAGCAGAATAATTAAGAAATGTAACATTTTCATTTCAGCAGACTAGTTCTTATGAACATATTTGTCCCATTTCTCGGCAGGCTACGTAAAATTCTATGTTCCTGACACTGACATTTAGGATCAGAGGAGGAGAGTTTGTCAGAGAACGAGCAGGGTCAGCATAAACTCTGCAGTGGGAAGGGGACATGCAGAGGTCCAGAGAATAGAGAACAGGAGGTTCGTGAGGCTGGGACAGGAGCTCTTATCCAGAAATGGCATGCACGAGGTAGGACTGGGCTAGAGACACAAGCAGAGAGGTAGGCAGGGGCCAAGTGCTCAGAGGGGCCAGACATCTAGAAGTGGGTTGAGAGTTTACTGAAGGGTTTTGCTGTCTTCCAGAGAAATATCAGAGTGATGGTATTACAGAGCATCCTTCATGTGGGAGGAAGCCTGGAGCAGAGGGGCTGGGTAGCTGTCTGCCCTGTTCCGTCTTCTGCCATAGGATGGAGAGGACGGCAATGTGCCCTAGAACTAGGATAGAGCAGGGCCCACATCTGAGAGGTATTTATAGAGTGGGCACATTTGAGCAATCAAGTAGATCGGGGAGGAGACATTAAGAACGACACCCAATTTCTAAACAGCAGGGAGAATGGGAAGAAGCCAGTTGGAAAGGGGCATATGGCTTTGGGGTCATCTGGGACTGGAAAGAAATTTAAAGTAGTTGTGTCCTTTGGCTCCTTTGCTGCGTGACGTGTCTACTCTGGAGATCTCTGTCTCAGCAGAGATCACACTGCATTTCCCAGACTGGCTTGTGTTTGGTTGTGCACCAACTACACACACAAGTGTGGTGCCCATGCACACAGTAGCCACAAGTGTGGTTATTTTGTCAAACAGGTTGTCTCGTGGCACCTGCCCAGCAAGGTGAATGGAGGTTTCCTATTCCTGGAGAGAAAATGTTCTTCAGTTCGTGAGTAAAGTCAAGGGTTTATCATTTCCTTAAAGGAATGTGTGTCACCTATATTCTAATATGGTTCTGACAGAAAAGTGAGGAAGTCTGTACTAATAGTTTCCTTTGCAGAGGTGGACCCAAACAATTCCTCTAGCGTCCTTGTCACTCTCTTTATTCACAGAAGTGTGTTTGCTCTGTATCCTACTCTCAAACGCTCTCCGGTGTCTCTCGCTCTCTTCCTCTCTTTGATATATTGAGAGACTTCTCAGCATTTATTCTGGAGTCTTTTGCAAGTTATTTTTCAAATACTCTTTTGGCCTCACTACTTATTTGTACCTCTGGGCTTTATAATTCTCCCCAGTTGAATGGCTTTTAAATTTTTTGGCAAGACTTTCATCCCACTGTCCCCCTTGACTTTGCCTGTTTACCCATAAGGGGTTTTATTTTAAGTACCTAACCCTCTAGAGCCGTTAGACTTCCCCTGGACTTTCAAAAATATGTTTTTCAGTAGTCTTGAGGTTTCTTTGGGATTTTTACCTTTTCAACTATATCTTTTATTTTTTAAAACCAGAATATTTGCATTTTATTATAGTTTCCATTTGTAATGATGCAGAAATTTCCAATGAACTTTTTTGACTTTGGCTTTCTAGTCAGAATTGCCTTTAGTTGTTTGATCACAGAGGTGCTTCAAGGCACACACTCCACATATCTATTCCATTCCACAATGCAATAGAAATTTTAATATATTTTTATTTCTGTGGATTCAGGGACTAGTCATCCATAGGTGGAATCCAAGATAGAATGGAGATGATGTAAGTCGTCTGCCAGTCCTTACTGGTTTAATTTTCCAGCCTGCCCCATGTTGCATAATATTTCATCTTTAGTGTTATGGTATTGGCTAAGTGGTCCTTGGGATGGTACAAGAAGCTACTTTCCATCTGGCAAAATGTCCAGGCTTCTAGAACAGTTGTTATCTAGATAGGATTTTGGTGTCAACTGTCCTCCATAAGTGATGTTCAATCATATTTTTACTCCATTGATTTCTTTTCCATTCTAAATCAGATGTGTCACTTATATCAAGGTTTTCCCCTCTTGCAAGTTTCCCACTAATCCACTTAATTTTTTTAGGCTTCTGGGATTTGTGGAGATAAAGTTATGAATTTCTGTTGGTCAGTTCTCAGAGAGGCTGATATAGGCTATACTAGGCAACAGCAGAAAAAAAAATTTTGTTTAAAGACAAGAGCTGACAAGGTAAGGCAGAGAGAAGGGGAGGAGAACTTTGGGGCAATTGGTGCTGAGACCTGAAAAATCCTGAGTTCGGAGAGGCACAGGTTCCTGCCAGGCAAGTCTTCAGCCATGCTGAGTTAACCCCTGCCTGAGTTCGGAGGGGCACAGGGTTCCTGCCAGGCAAGTCGTTAGCCATGCTGAGTTAACCCCTGCCTGAGTTTGGAGAGGGACAGGGTTCCTGCCAGGCAAGGCTTCAGCCATGCTGAGTTAACCCCTGCCTGAGTTTGGAGAGGCACAGGGTTCCTGCCAGGCAAGGCTTCAGCCGTGCTGAGTTAACCCCTGCCTGAGTTTGGAG
>NW_003852422.1:7767121-7799620 GCF_000181295.1 Otolemur garnettii
GGCTTCAGCCGTGCTGAGTTAACCCCTGCCTGAGTTTGGAGGGGCACAGGGTTCCTGCCAGGCAAGGCTTCAGCCGTGCTGAGTTAACCCCTGCCCAGTCCCCTCGTTTTATCTTCCTGCAACGAGACCCCTCCTCTCCAACATTATATTGTATTTTATTATTTTGTTATCATGTTTCCTTTTCAAATCTGCTCTCCTGTCAATTTTTGTCTACTCTCACCACCACCCTAAAGCTGTTTGAGGGTGACCATAGGGGAGATAGGACAAAAACGGCACACTCAAAGTCGGAGAAGGCTTCAGCAAAGACCACACATGAGAAAGCTTTCAGAAGAATGTAAGTTTCGAGGCTTTTTACAGACAGAACAGCCTGCACAAGGGCATGGACAAGGGCAGTGGCCATGTGAGGGCCTTGAGTGGCCTCAGAATGGCAGTGGTCAGACACCCTGAGAGAGGAGGGTGGAGAGAGAGAGGCTTAGAGACAGATGTGTGTGAATGAATCCATAAAGCCAGAAGTACTGAGACTGTGGATTTGCAAGCAGGAAGGGCGGTGATCAGATTTACATTTGAGAAGGAATCCTTTCTCCAGGAATGACTGAATATAAATTTCCATTGCTGGGCAGTGACTGTGGCTCAGTGGATAGGACGCCAGCTCCATATACCGAGGGTGGTGGGTTCAAACCCAGCCACGGCCAAACTGCAAACAAAAAATAGCTGGGTGTGGTGGCAGGCACCTGTGTCCCAGCTACTCTGGAGGCTGAGACAAGAGAATCTCCTAAGCCCAGGAGTTGGAGGTTGCTGTGAGCTGTGACACTACACCAGTCTACCAAGGGCAATAAAGTGAGACTATGTCTCTAAAAAAATACATAAAGATAAATTTCCATTGCTTCAGCATGTAAAGCTGAGCACCTGAGGTAGCAGTGACCAGTTACACTCATGAAAATAAAGGACACAGGTGCAAGACTGAGTTACCCTACATGAGTGTGATTGCATTTTTATATAAGGGGCTCTAGAATTAACAGTTTGTACTTGCCACTTTAGGGGACATGATCTGCTATATGATATACACCTGCTATTTTGGGTACCTTTGCTTTTATTGTATTAAGAAAGTGGATCAAATTTGGGGATTCAAATGCTGACTTCACCTTCACTAGCCACAAGTTTTGTTATAATCACTTTAAAATGAAAATAACAATGGCACCTAAATGTAGGGTGAGATCCAATGAAACATTCCCCAGGAGGTGTCTGTTACACCTCTGCCATATTGTAAATACTAACTATATATAAATTATTATTAATTGGGCCAGTCACATAAAGAAGAATGAACTGAAGCTGTTTTTCTTTGGAAGAAGGATTCTGAGGATTCTGTGCAGAGAGAGAAATACAAAGGACAGATTTTTCATGGAAATAAGAAAAAGAAGTATCAAGATTTCTCAAACAGGCCAGGAGCAGTAATCCCAGCATTGGGGGGGGAGCCAAGGTAGAAGGACGACTTGAGGCCAAGAGTTTGAAGAGTATGAAACCAGCCTGAGCAACATAGTGAGGAAAGAAAAAAAAGTAACCAGGCATGGCGCCTGTCCTCCCAGCTGCTCAAGAGGCTGAGGCAGGAGAATCACTCAAGCCCAGAAGTTGGGCAACAGAACGAATATCTTATTTCTAAAACAAAGAAAGAAAGAAAGAAAGAGGGGAAGGAGGGAGGGGGAAGGAAGGATAGAAGGAAGGAAGGATGGATTTCTTAAATAACGTAAACATGAAGGAAGGGGGGCCCTGGAGGAGGCAGATGTTGGTTATATATTATAAACGGCGTGGACCGTTGCTTCTATCTCGTATCTGAGTGGACATTCGAAGGGAGCTTGTCGTGGATATATTTTCTATGGAGATAAAGTGGCAGTTTATAAATGTAAAGAACAAAGAGACCCCTAGTCTACTTTTATCAGAACAAATAGAAATAGAAAACTAAGTTCATTGGGTACTTTTTCCAGTATCCAGCGTATACACCCCTATTATGAAACTAATTTATACCTTTTATATGAAAGCTATAACCTAATAACAGCCTAAGGATACGGGGAGGGGGAAGGGAGGGAGGGGGGAATGGGTGGAGGGAAGGGGATTCGAGGGTTCACTTCTGTGGTTCATCTTACAAGGGTACAAGTGAACCTTTCTATGAGTAGAATATGAATGTTTTAACACAATAACTAAGAAAATTACGTGAAGGCTATGTTAACCAGTTTGATGAAAGTGTTTCAGATTGTTTGTGAAAACCCCACACTGTACCCCAGAAGTGCATTAATGTACACAGTTACTATTCAATAAAAACAAAGAAAGAAAACTAAGTTCATGTGTAGCATCTCTGCCAGGGAAGTACAATAGTTAAGAAAATCTTGTCTTTCCCAGTTTGACATGGAAAGAACGAGAGGGATGTGGAGGGAAGTAAGAGGACAGGTCATATTTCTTACAGTAGCTGATTTTTTTTTTAAGATTTCATTTTTAAAAATCCCCATTGAGTGTTTGGCACTTTTCAGTAAACTACATATCTGGTCCGCAGCAGTTATGAATCAGGCGTGATGAACAATTTATTTTGTCAGACTTAATAATCCAGCCACTCACTGCACACAGAGATAATGCTCTTTGTTTCTTCAGCTTTTCTTTATCCTTAAAGTTTAGATAATCTTCTTGCCTGCAGTTCTTTCAAAAGGTAGGACCGTTAACTTTCTTTTGAGTCTAGGCACTGTTTGAAGGATTTAATCTACCACTCTGACGATCCTTTAAGTATTACGGTGAAAATGAAAGGGTTTATCTTATGTGATAAAATTCCCTGGTTCAAGCCTTCTTTTACAATATTTTAAATATTTTTTGTAGCTACATAAAAGGCCTTTTTTTTTCTCTCTCTCCTATGTTTGAGAAGAGCTCCCTGACAATTTTTCTGGGATGTCTGAGTTGCCTGAGTTTCTCCGGTATTTTTCCGACCTCTGAGCTTATTGGAAACAGAGGACGCAGCTAGTTCGGATTCTGCCGGAGAACTGGAGCAGGGAACTGGCAGAGATGGTGTCCAGCACCTACTCTGCACAGGCCTCGAGGCCTCTCCGGTCAGAGCATTTTCTGGTTGAAGCTGTCCCCTTTTTCTGTTTGACATTTCTTTTCCTTTCACTCTTTTCTTTGTTTGGCTGCCAAACCCTACCTTACTTTTCAAATACGCCTTCCTCTTTCCTTTGCAGGCTCTGGGTAGGCGTCCCCTCACCTCCCGAGTCTTCCGTTTGCGTCCCGTGTCCACAAGGCGCGAGAAACCAGCTCACTCCGTCCAAAAAGTCTTTCTTGCCCTGCACATTCAATCCACGACATTAGGAAGACACAGTGGTCTTTTGGCCAGTGGTCCAGGCCTTCTACTTCCCACCTGTATTTCCAGAACATTCCCTGCGCGCAGCAGGGTGTCTGCAGGTGCCGGGAGCCGCTGGACTTGCTCTAAGTCTGCGTGTCTCCTCTGCCCACTGGACCCGCTGGACTCGCTCATGCTGCTCACGTCGCCATCTCTGCTGCATTCTCTGCTCCCTGTCCTTGCTTCCTTTCTGGTCTCTAAGCTTTGCGAGGATAGGGACCGCATCTCCCTTGTGCTCTCTCCCTACTATCCTCTTGAGTCTCCTGCACGTGAGGCCCTCACTAAATATTTTGAAGCTGAATTGGTGACTGAAGCAAATGTTTCATTTGTCAGCACTCGAAGGAGCTTTCCTGACCGGTGGTGATAGGTGTTGCTCACCGTCCGTCCTCGCTATCTTTTTGCCGTGGATGTTCAGGGTGGATTGACTTTCCTCTCCTTGAAGACCAGGAGCTTTGCAGCAGGTGGAGCTGCCTGGGCCGGGGCTTCTCTGGACTTGGTGGCCTAGACTTCTCCTGCTGTCCCATTGGATGGTCAGGCTCAGTGTGCATCGGACTCGATTTCAAGGTTTGAGTTCAGGGGCTCTCGAAAATTATAAAAGCTGTTCCCTCCTCTCCAGAGTAAATACAAACTACTCATATTTCTCTTCACCAAACATTCCCCCTGTTATCTCAAACCACGGTGGTGAATGGTTTACTTATTGGACTGGAGACTCAATCTTTGGTACTTTTCGATGACATTTCTTTTCCCCAGTGAGCTGTGTGAGGAATTAAAGATGTATTTATACACATGACTCAGGGCATCTCTGGTGTTCTGGAAGACAAAAAGGAGATGAGAGTAACCATTTGGGAAAGCAAACTTAAACAAGACCAAGAACTAAACTAAACTAATGATATTAACAGGATTAAATCGGGTAGAAAAACATGTAAATTTTTTGGCTTTATTTAAAAAAAAAAAAAACCCCAACCAGTAGATGAGAGCAAGTCTTAGGTGTAACACGTGATAGCAGAGCTGAATATAGGTTAAAACATGAGCATAAAACACAAGTCTGAGGAAGAGAAGGGACCCAGAAAAGCTGAATGGATGCTGGGAACCTGTAGGGGAAGACGGTTCTCAGGGAGGGAGAGGCCTAGTCTGGAGCTCTGAGGTGAGGCTGAGCATGGGATGAAGAGAGGGCCAGAGTCAGGCCGGGAGCAAGGTGAGCAGAGGACCAGAGCAGAAACCTGGAGTACCATGGCTATCCTAGTAGGTCTTATAATGGGAGCTGTGAAGTTTGAATTGTATCCCGAAGGCTCTGGAGATGCATGGAATTTTAAGATGCAGATGAACAGGCCTGGATTTGTTTTACAAAGTTGCTCTAGCTGTGTTATGTAGTGCCCAGGGAGAACAATGACAGGGCCATGTAATCTCACCTGGGAAGACAGGACGATGAGCACCTGCTCAGATGGGAAAGCAGAGAGGCTGGCAGACTTGAGCCTAGTAGGGAGGAAGTGACAGCATGGGGGGCGAGTGAAATGAGGGGGTGGGCAAAGAAAGAAATGAAGACTGAGTTTCTGGTCTGAGTGGACGGATGCCATTTACCAAGACAGAGAGTGTCAAAAGGAGACCACATCACAAAGGCTGAGAATTTACATGCAGAAGGTTGTACTACTGTCTCAATATCCCTTAGCAACACGGATGAGAGTATAGGGGCGTGCTCATTTCTGGGCATGTGTTGAGTATAAAAGCCTTCTCTGGTATTCTCTTATGTACAAAATGTATAAAAAGTATAGTTTTTAGAAGGCATTTATGAACCATTTATTCACTACAGAGGATGAAGCTAAGATCTCTAGTCCAGTGACTCATCAGAGAATATTTATTAAATTATGGTTCAGTTATTATCTAAACATCAAGAAAATATACTTTTTGTTTTACTTTATGGACCAAGTTGTTCATCACTGTTTTCTCTTGAGATGATAAATATTTTGAGTCAGAGCTTTCTGGAAAACATTTTATTTCATACAAGTGTTTTTGCCTTTTATTTTTAATTCTTTTAAGAAGACATATTTCATTTTCAGGGTCTAAACTGTATTTCAGTAGAGAGAAATGAGGGATGGGGAGACGGTCGATTCATACTAAATTATTCCTGAGGACTAGAGTGTTCTTCAGTGCTTTTGTTTATAATTCTTTTTGTCCTTATAGGATTTCATAAGTGACTATGTACCAAATAAATCTTTTCCCAAAATATACAGTGAGGTTGTCGGTTTTGTATGTGGCTTATCACAGATAAATGACAAATCACCGTCTGGGGGGTCATCTGTGATTTATTTATATGTATCCCTTAGATTTCTAATTTAAGTCTGTCAGTAAATTACTTTTGCTGTTAAATACAATCGAATCTATTGACAGACAAAAGGATGCTTTGTTCTAGCTATTACTCCACAGCAATATACCTCTGAGATGAAATAGCGTAACTGCCACGAGCTTCACCTTGATCGAAGCACATTAGGGTGTATTTGTAATCACTACCCCCGGCTCTGGCACGTCTTGTGATTCAACTCTGAGCCCCGAGTTTTATGGCCATTTGTTTTGTTTTGCTTTTAAAAGGCAAACCCATAAATGTGAAAAATGTGATTCCAGGATAATAGAGTTAGGAAGCCATTACTGAAGGCAATTCTAGAAGAAAATTGAGAGTGTAAAATGATGACTTTAAAATATTTAAAATTATGGAGGTGGAAATTAAATTGTAGGCTGTGGGGGGAAGGAGAGTGTACTGTCGTCCCTACTTTGGAGAAAGAGTTTGTAGTGAGATAAGAGAGCCCTGGAGAATGGCAAACATCAAGTTTAAATATTTCAGAAGTAACCATTTCAATTAGTTTCTGTGTTGATAAAAGGGCACCCAACAGTAGGGCATACACATTCATAGGAGGCGTATTTGTCTCAGCCCTTTCCAACCTTGCTTCAAACGGTGTATCTGAGAACTAACTGTAATCTGGAAAAGAGTTCTGTTTGTTTCTTCTATAGCATCTCTGCTTCCAGTGTGTATAATTTTAGTGTAGCTCTCAGATGAATTCTAGCAAACAGGCAGTCTTAGCACAATGAAAAACACCTAAGGATTAAATATCTTAACACTGAATTTTGTATTAGATTAAAAATACATCATCCAAAATTTTTGGCCATTTACTAAAATGTCTATACATTTCTGTATATTTCTCCTTATTCTACTAATAAAACAAGTAGCAAAGATTTTAAACACCATCAGATCCCGTGTTCTTTTTCACAGTAAACACTTTATAAATCTTCAATTATTTTGCAATCATATTCATAGATAATAAAACCATATGCATAATTTCATAAGAATATATATATACTCTAAGTGTAATATAAGGGAGGTACAACGTGAAAGTAATTTATATTAAGATATCATGAATTTTAATATATAAAAAGCGAAGTTGTGAAATGTTCACCCCCATTTAGAATCACTGTGAATTATGACTATCAGAGTCGCTTACCCTGAACGGTATCATCATCAGTGATGCTGCTTCCAAAATGAACAACTCCTGGTAAAGTTCTAATACTTCACAGTGAAATCTTCCCTCAGTTTCAGTTGGAGTAGGATGTTTAGAAAATCAGAATACAAATAATTCAAAAATATTCCATGAATATTTTCTTGTGCCAACTTCCTTTCAGAGGAGTCAGAACCTCTTGTACTATTAATTGTAATTCCTTTGAGAATCGTTAGGTTTGGCCCTGAACTCAGAACATTGTCTCAAGTGTCCGAGGTTTTCTATTGATAGTTATTTGTATGTTAGTCACTTTGGAGTATGAGCATCTCTATTTTTTTTTTTAAGCATCTCTATTTTTTTTTTATTAAATCACAGCTGTGTACATTAATGCAATCATGGGGTACAATGTGCTGGTTTTATATACAATTTGAAATATTTTCATCAAACTGGTTAACATAGCCTTCACGGCATTTTCTTAGTTATTGTGTGAAGACATTTATATTCTACACCTAGTAGTAAATTTCATGTGTACCCTTGTAAGATGCACCGTAGGTGTGGTCCCACCAGTTACTCTCCCTCCATCCAACCCCCCCTCTCCCCTCCCTCTCCTCTTTCCCTTTCTTCTTGGGCTATAGTTGGGTTATAGCTTTCATAAGAAAGCTATAAATTGGTTTCATAGTAGGACTGAGTACAGTGGATACTTTTTCTTCCATTCTTGAGATACTTTGCTAAGAATATGTTCCAGCTCCATCCATGTAAACATGTAAGATGTAAAGTCTCCATCTTTCTTTAAGATGTTTGGAGAACACTTAAAGATCTAAAAATAGACCTGCCATTCAATCCTACAATTCCTCTACTAGGTATATATCCAGAAGACCAAAAATGACATTATAATAAAGAATGTTTATTGCAGCCCAATTCTTAATTGCTAAGTCATGAAGAAGCCCAAGTGCCCATCGACCCATGAATGGATCAATAAAGTGTGGTATTTGTACACCATGGAATATTAAGCATCTCTATTTTATTGAGAGTAACAGAGTGATAGTTGAATGCTACTGAAATGGTTTTGGTTGTCATTCTCAATTAGAAGAATGGCTAAAAGCCTAGTCTATTTTGCTCTTTCTTCTTTTTCCAATTTCTTTCAGTAGAAATTCTTTTTAAAAAGAGCAACATGTAGGACCCAGGGCAAACCCTGAACTCTGTAGCTCTTCAGTAAGAAAACTGGAAATGAGCAGAACAATCCCAAGAAATTGTTGACCACAGATTCAAGTTGAAATATAAAAAGAAACATTCTGCCCTTAGTTTGTGAACACAATGGATTAATTGACGTATGGTGTGCCCTGCGAGTTTCCCTTCTGGTAGTGCTAATGACCTTTATTTAAGTCCCTCGTTCTCTTCCTCGCATTGAGGTGGTTGATTGGAGCTAATTGAAGAAGGTCTTGTCCAACTCGTTGGATGTGCTAAGAGTCACAGACTTGTTTCGTATGCATCGTATGGAGACTGTATAGAAAGGCAGAAAGGCAGAGCCAGAGATTGCTCCCACCCTGATGTGATATGCACAGACCAAATTCTTAGGTAGTTTTATAATACTGGACATTTTAAATCCTGGCTGTGAAACAATGCTAAGAGAATGTGATCACAATGAGACAGCTTCCCAAATTTTGGAAATGCCTCTAATAGAAGTGATGCATTTTCCCCAATTCGCTTTGTTTCCGGAAACATTAAGAGGAACGGTTGTGGTATAATGTGACTGGGATGCTGTATTAACTGAGCTCGAGACTTTGTGTGAATTTCCTCAGTTTTTGCATTGTTGTCCTCTCTTATTCCAGGGTCCACTCCAGGCCACTGCATGGCATTTGTGGTCACTTGTCCCTGTCTCCTCTAATCTGTAACGGTTTCTGTCTCCTTTTGTTTTAATGCCCTGAGAGTCTTGAGGAAGACTCACCCAGGATCCTGGAGAAAGTCTCCCACTGGGGTTTGTCTGAGTTTTTCTCATGGTTAGACTGGGAATGTGGGATTGTAGAAAGAATACCATGGCGGGGAAGCCCTTCTCATCACACCTAATGTCCATAAAACAAACACCCCAGAGGATGCTAAGCTTCATTGCTTGGCTCATGTACATTTCCCCACTGTAAAGTTACTATTTTTTTCTTTCTATACTCTTGTCTTTGGGCTGGAGTCACCAAGGTTCACCCACCCTGACGGGGCTCCTGCCTCTTTGGCAAACTACTGACCCAAAGCCCCCAGATATCAAAGCAACACTGAGACATAATTTAAAGTCTGTGAAGTAAATAAACGGGAAAAGCCCAAGATCCCGTTCTTCCATTTTGCCTCGCCATATCCTGTTCAGCTTTTGCTCGTAGCTCACATATTTTCTGATTATTAAAGCGTGGCTATCACTGCTAATTTTTTTCTGCACATTACATCATAAACATTTCCAATGTTTACATACTGACATCATTGTTCATAATTCATTTAACCTTGAGTTTTTACACATTTAGATTGTTTCCAACTTTCACTATTCTAACTAATATTGGAGTCTTCACATACATTGGTATATAACGCTTTAAAAACTCCTTGTCTCCTAGGATAGATTTGCAGTCATTTTCTTTGCTGTATAAAGAACAGCAGTTGAATGTTGAGTAAATGTAACGTTGTTATTAACTGTCCTCCTCCTTCAAATCCAGAACAGGCCACGTGGACACTCGTGTCTCCCTCCTGCTGCCAGTTCTCTGTCTCTTTCCTGGACTGTTGGCTTTCCTGGATAGATCTGATGATTACAGCTGTCCCTGTCAACAGTCACACTCACGCTGGATTTTCAATATTGTTGTATTTTTTTCATTTTAACTTTGCAGGAGTGTGAACTAAATAATTCCAGCCTCTCCTGCCTCAGAGGATTGTGAGAAGTATTGTTGATCTTTCTGTGGTTTGAAAAACACCTGGAGCTCTTAGGAGAGAGGGGATTAAAATCATAAATATTGTGGTGCTGGGTGGTGCCCGGGGAATGTGGGGCCAGTGGGGGGAGCGGCTGCCCTGTTTCCACCTGACAAATGGGGCAGTGAAGACCTGGGCTCACGTGGGGCCCAGACTGGGAATCCAACGTTAGGTTCCTGGTGCCGTTTGCTGTATTTATACCATGTTGTCATCCTCAGAGATGGCTTCTCATCCATTTACTCCACACAATTTACTGGGCAACTTAACGTGCCTGGCATTTGGCTAAGATCGGATGCAGCGGAGCTGTGCTGTCCCTAAGGAGTTGATAGTTTCTTGGGGCTGGGGCAATGACGAGTAGGAGACAGTACAGGAGAAGGGACAGAGCTAAAGTGGAGGAGGGAGAAATCGGCCTTTCTTGAGATGAGGGAGAGAATGTCTCACTGAAGTACATGTTGCCACAGCTAGGTTTTGCAGGACAAATAGCAATTTCCCCAGAATGGAGCAGTACGCGAAGGCATTCTAGGGGGTGGGATGCCCGAGGCAGGTTCGCGGAGGTAAATAACACTATTCTTGGGAAAACTAGGACAGATTCTAGCAGAAGATGAAACTGGAGACATAGGTGAGGTAAAATCATAAAGGAATTGCTAAAGAATGTACGCTTTGTCCTATAGTAATAACAGCAAACATCCAATTCTTTTTTTTAAATTTTGTCAATTAAATTCATATTCTTGCCATTTGAAAAGGGTCACACGAAAGGAGAAAGATGTTAAACTGCCCAGGTGAGATATTTTTACTACTCAAAAGACACAACACGTCTTCCATGTACTAAATCTTCTCTTATCAAATAAAATTTGCCCTAGCCTCAATGCAGAGGATTCTTTTCCATTATTTTTTGATGTCCTTATGTTAGGATTTTGGCATTCTTAATACAAAGTCTTTTTATATGCACTATTCTTTTTTCACTTATTTTTATTAAATCATAACTGTATACATTTATGGGGTACAGTGTGATAATTTGATATACAATGTGGAATGCAAATCTTTTAAAGAATAGCTTGATCTCATTTGCATTTTATCACTATGGTTTGGGATGCAATTTGCATTGGAGGGAAAAGAGGCTAGAAGCAGAACAGATTTGGATGGCTATTTTAGTAGTCCAGCTGAAAAAACCCAGGAGAACCTCCCGTAACTAAGTCTCCTGTTTTCACTGGGTCTGGTTTGCAGCCCCCTTTGCTGCCCCTGGTTTCCCAGCCCTTCCTTCTGTCAAGCAGGTTTCTGTGATACTGTGTTTAACTCTCACATGTGGAATAAATGGATTTGCAAGTGTTTCTCAGCTATCAAACATGTACAAGGTATCACACAGCGTTCTTCCTCAAATTAAAATAAGTACAATTCACCATGCAATTACTTTGAAAACTTTTGAAACATGATGGGATAACAAGCAACAAGTATTTTAGGAAGTATTTTTAACTCCACAGAGCTCAGCATGATTGAGAAAAGTAAGACATATCCACAAACAGGAAACACAGCAGTTGATATTCAGCAAGTGTAGTAATCTCATAGTCCTACACAAGTGTGAGAAGGAAGAGCTGTAGGAGGCAGTGGCCGAGGGGTTGGTGTGATTGGGTCCTGTGAGAGGGAATTCTGACCCAGCCCAGAGAGAGTAATGGGGTCTAAAAGAAAGCTAGTTACTTTTTAACTGTTATTTTTTTGACTGTAAATTGATAATTTATAATGGTAGAATTTTATGGGACACCAAGTGATGTTATAAGTTATGAATTCAATGGGGAATAATCAAATCAAGATAGTTAACATATTCATTGCCTCAAATGATAATTTTTGTGGTGAGAACATATAAAATATATACTCTTTGCCCAGAGTCAGGCAACAGCAGACTCACAGTTCTATCCCAGGGTCTCTGCAGATGTTGCTGGGGCCTTCATGGGCCTCCCTGGGAGAGTTTCTAAAGCCTCTGTTTGTGTTCAGTATCAAATGAATTAATAAATGTTGAATGAAGGAAGGAAAAACAAAATAAAAGTCATTGCTTCCTACTCTCAACCCGTCTTCCTGCGTTGGTCTCCCACCTGACCCGGGACCCCACACACAGGACACACTCTGTGTCTCTGCCCTCCGCCCTTTGCCCAGAGGAGAGCCCACAGTGGCTCTGACCAGCCTGACCTCTGGTTCTGTCCTTGCCCCAGCAGGTCTCTCCCAGGCCGCTCTCTTAGGGGAAACTTTCCTTTCCTTCCACTTGGAACACAATGTAATGGACAATTTCACACTAATGTGTTGGTGCCTGCCAGGAATTGAAAATTTTATATGCATTTTAACAAGGACATGTACAGATATTGATTTCTAATTATAGAACTTAAGGCATCAGAAAATAAGACGTCTAGGAGGAGGGGCTTCCTTGGAGCCTGACTCGCCTCTGTGAAATCCAGCCCTCATATAGGGCAGAAAAGACAACCCTCAGGATTGATGCAGCCCCGTTGTGGTGGCTCCCTCGTCCCCTGCCGAGGTGAAGATGTCTCTGGTCTTCACTGCCTGGGTGATTTATCTGTAGGGGCTAAACACGTCAGCATATGTTATGCATTTGGTGCTGGCCATAGTAAGGACCATTCATGAGTGGTTATGGAGCCGAGACAAAAGGAAAACAGTGGCTCGGTTGGTGCAGCTAAAATGGCTTCAGGTGCAGGTGGGAGGATCTCCAGCCAGGCCAGGAGGAAATCCACATGTGGGGGAATGGCGAACCGGGTTTAAAAGTCAGGAAGGTGGGGATTGGGACATTCCCTTTCCTGGGTTGGGTGTCTGTTGTAAGGGTGGGGCTTGGCCCATTTACCTTTCTTGGGTGGGACTTCCGGTGGGACAGGGTAGGGGGTTGATTCTATTTGGGTGGCTTTTGATCACATCAGGGCTTTTTTTTTTTTTTAATGCTCTAAAAATGTTGTTTAAGGATATGAGACCAAACGTTTATATTGTAGTCCTCAGGGACAGTTCACTAATATAATCTATTCTCTAGGCGAGAGTAAGTAGAGACAGTATTAATTTCTTGCTATCTTTTTCTGTTAAAAACCTACCATGCAGAAAGAGTACATCGTTCCCTAACCTGGAAGGCCAATTGGTAACGTTTTAGTAGAAAGCAAATCAGTGCTTTTGGGCTGTGTTGCCATCTTTTCCTTTTAGAAGACCTCAGAAATGTACTACCTGTTTTTAAAATTTTTACATCCCATTAGGTATTTTTCTGTTTTGGAGAACTGCAGAATTGTTCAAAAGTTGGACTCTGTGTTTCAGCACACTTTGTGACACTGACAATAGAAAGTATCTTTATCTTATACCAAGGTGGAGAGAGAGAAGGTTATTATTTTTTTAATAATTAGAACCTGAACAAAAGTCACAGGGCACGGCTCCCTGATTGCTCTTTACACGGCAGTCTCAAGCTCCAGGAGCAGGTGAAACTGCCGTGGCGGCTGCCTGGAGTCTGCGGCTGCGCTGTGGGGTCTGGAGTCTGCGGCTGCGCTGTGGGGGGTCTGGGGGCTGCGGCTGCGCTGTGGGGCCTGGGGCGGGTGGTGACTCCGGTGACTTGAATCTGCCCAGGCCTGCAGGGAGAACCGTCGGTTCTTCCGCGCTTGGACAGGAGAACCACATCTTGGACCTCCTGGCAGTCTTCCCTTCATACATATTTTCTGTCCGTATCTCTGATTTGCCATCCAGGACATGCCCGCCTGATGCAGCCGCCTTTTCCTTTTTCATTTAAACAAGTGGCCTTGCCCGGCCTGCCTTCACCATGACTTGTCAGGGGGTGTTTTTATCTTTTTCCTGTGCTCTCATTCCTCCCACCTTATCTGTGCCTTTAAGTCAAGCAATCTTTTAGCTTATTTTCTTTTATCTCCTTTGGTTCCTTTCCCTTTTATCTGCACTTTGAATGAAAGACAGCCCTTGGCGTGGGTGGGGAGGGGCCTCGAGGACTGTGGGTTCCCCTTGCAGGGCATTCTTGCTGCCCCTGGTGGGTTCTGACAAGTCCAGACTGTGTCTAGAATGTGGTCCTGATGGTCCATAGGCCCGCCTTAGTACCCTACAGTGGCTATAACAAAATCTGGGGGGCGGGGGAGCTTCAAGAACAAACTGTATTCTCTTTCCCTTGCAGCTCTGGAGGCTGAGTCTGACAGGACAGAGTGGGCAGGCTGGGTCCTCTGAGGGCTGTGAGGAAGGGTCAGCTCTAGGCTCAGCAGTTTCTGGGATCTTTGGCAGGCCTTGTCTCGTGGGAGCTGCACCCCTCTCTCTGCCTTCCTCTTCACAGGGAGTTCTCCCCACAGGCATGTCAGTGTTCAAATTTCCCCTTTATATAAGGACACAAATCCTATCAGATGGGAGCCCACCCTACCTTAACTGCTCCCATCTGCAATGACTCTGTTTCCAGATCAGATCATCGCCTGAGGCACTGAAGGCTAGCACTTTATCATGGGAATTTGGAAGGACAGAACTCAGCCCTTGACGTCCCCAGACGTGGTCATGAGGGTCACAGTGTTTTAGAGAAGTGCCACCCCATACTTTCATTGCTTTCTGCATTTGAAATAAACTCACAATTGTGAGTTTATAGAGCTAGGCAGGAGTGTCCGTGGCACACCTTCCCGCAAACGCCGACATGTTCTAGGTTAAAGGCTCCTGCTGGCTCCTGTTTCTGTTCTGTGTGAAGCCCCTTGACTCCTCGGCTCCGTGACCACCATGACCATCCTTTTCACAGGCAGAGCCCTGAGGGGGCCAAAATTCCTCTGGGGAAACTGTGCCTTTTGGCCTGCACCCCTCCTTGGCCCTCCTGGCCCAGCTCTGTGACCTCCAGGAGGGCCGTCTCTCCACCGTCTGCACTTTGCTGCCTGCCTTTACTGGAGGATCAGCATGTCTGTTTCTTTTGCTTGCTTAGTTTTGAGAGCTTTTTCTCAGGCTACTGTAGAATCCCTCCTCGGTCATCATGCAGTCAACATTTTATTTTCCATTTATGTAGGTCACTATTAAGAGTTTTTAGAAGGGTTCTCAGCTAAGCATATTCATTGTCTAGGCACAGTTGGGAATGCGTGAAGCTAGGGCTGCCATCACTTCTAATTAGCTGCTGTAATGACAGTGCTCCTGCAGATGGCTGAAGGCGATTCTGGGCTGTTTAATTTTTAGTCTATTTTAAACATCCTCAGAGTAAGTTTTTGTTTCTTGCTTCAGGAGTCCTGGGGGGAGGTCTGACTGAGCAGGCAATAATGATTTCCACATCATCCACATGTAAGGGATGGTTGATTCTCTCGTTCTGGTGGGTGGGTGGGCACCCAGGGATGGGGTTGAGAGAGGGTGGAGAGTGCTGGAGCCCTGGGGCATGGCCATATTTTACAACAGCGGTTCTCAACCTGTGGGGCGCGGCCCACAGGAACTGTATTAAAGGGCCGCGGCGGCATTAGGAAGGTTGAGAACCACTGTTTTAAAAGGATCAACAGAAGAAGAAAAACCCTGCTGGAGACAGTGGAGGGAGGTGGAAAGGAGAGTGGAGAGGCAGAAGGTGCCGTGGCACAGAAATCAAGTGTCAGGGAGCTTCCTGGAGGGCTAGACACCCGGAGTTCATGGTCAGGTTCGCTGGTGACATCAGTAGTCTTAGCTGAGTGGTGGACACAGATCCTTACTTGTGCTGAAGCACTTGTGAGACCCACCTTCCCGAATTCTGAATGAACAGGAAAGGAGAAGCAGGGATTGCACAGTGCCCCAGCGTCCACCCAAAGCTGGTTTTCAGGGCTGGGAGAAAAACCCTATTTGGAGGGGAGGGAGGAGTCTGCCTAGGGGCCAAGGTTGCAGGTGGTGGTAGACGGGAGAGTTTAGAAGTAAGCTGCCATGAAAAATGTGTGGGCTTTTAAACCCAAATAAATTTGTTTGATTTCTGATTCTGCTGTTTGCCAGCACAGCTCGGGAAGGTTACCCAAGCATTGTTTTTTTCGTAAGTGAAACCGACACATTAGTTAGTGCCCATTGGATGACAGCACTACAAGCATTGGAGTGCCTGTCACAAAGCAGGGCTTCGCTTCGGGCAGCTCTCTCACTTCTCAAATCTTGTACAAATAAATCTTTTCAAACCTTTTGACATGGAAGTTTCAGACATACACACAGAGAGTATAGAAAGAGTCTCCATGCAACCCTCATGTCACTTTACCACCTGTCAAGTTCGGGGCAATGTTACTCTGTATTTTCTCACTCTCATTCTTCTTCATTATTTTGAAACTAATTCCAGCTGATACATTATCTCATCTGTAAATATTTAGGCCCGAATTTCTAAAGATGAGGAGTTCATTTTTTAGTATAAATGTGATAGCCTCAGCCCCTCAGCCCCAGAAAAACGGTAATAAGGCCTTAAAACCATTCAGCGTCTACTTCATGTTTCTCCAGTTGCCCTGTGACGTGCCCTTTTCCAAGTGTCACATGCTATAACTGTCTCATGTGTCTCTTACATCTCCTTAACCCTGCAGTTCCCTCCTGTCCCTCTCTGTCCTCCGTTCCTTGGTGTCACTGTCCCTCTCAGTCCATTGTATTCCAGTGAGTGCTTTCCCCTGGCGGCACTGACCACATTTCTCTGCTCTTTGTAGTTCTCTGAGTTGGTGCTCAGATTTGGAGGCCTGATCAGCATCAGTTCTGATTATTTTGGAGGCTGCAATTTCCAGGGTGGTCCTATGGGAACATCAGTTTCTTTCTGTGACTTTGTAGACGCTGATGATTGTTAACCGATTGTTCATTTAGGCACTACAAATATTTTAAATATAGTTCTTAGAGTTATTATAGACATAAATACCCTTAAAATCAATAAAAATACATTGCATATTGACTGTAAAGTGAAATTATAAATTGGTTTTTTTTAATTTAAAAAATAGTAATTGATGTCTCTACTTTATGCCAAACAGGGTTCTAAGTGCTAAGGACAGAGGACGGAGGTTTGGGCTTATAAGCTGACAGGAAAAAGATGCAGGGTTTGGAAAGTTGGTAAAAGATTCTGCAGAGTTCTTGGTCAGAGAGGACAGCAGGTGGCAGTGGGGGATGTGCTGGTGTGCAAGGCTGTGCGTGGAATGATGAGCAGGTGTACCCAGCAATGTCTGGGGCACCCGCGGACCAAGTGGTGCTTGGAGAATGACGAGCAGGTGTACCCAGCAATGTCTGGGGCACCCGTGGACCAAGTGGTGCTTGGAGAATGATGAGCAGGTGTACCCAGCAATGTCTGGGGCACCCGCGGACCAAGTGGTGCTTGGAGAAAGTGATGCAACACTGAAATAATTTTCAAGAATGATCCCTTATCATGCCAGAAAAGTGAGACACAAGATCCCGAGTATTTCATCAGGGTATCCTATAATACAAATCCTGTCCATACAATGCCTTCCATCCTCTGTTTATCCTAAGAATTAATGCACAGCTAGCTAAATGTAAGTGTAGAATAAACTAGTTTTTATCATTTGTGTTTCTATTTTAGGATTAAATTGAAATCAAACCTTTTTTCTTCCCAAAACTAACTACAACATCTTGGTCCCTTAATAATTTCAAGGAATTATGACTGGATTTAATGATTATATAGACATCCGTTTTCTAATTCTGAGTTGGTCTGGATGCTGGGGGGTTTTGTTTGGCAGGGTCTCCTGCTGGCTCTTTTTAGGGTGGTGAGGGGCAGCCTTGTGTCAGGTTATGGAGGAGGGACCCAGGCTCCCAACAGCCTCAAGCAACATCTGAGGGAAGGCAGGTCCTGCAGACCTCGTGTGGGGCTCCATTTCCATCTGACACCAACCCGTTACTCTGCTCAGGAAGGGTTCGTTGGGGCCATTGGGTGCTTTCAAACCACCCACTCTGGGGTTGGGGGTCCCTCCTCTTTCAGCTTCCATCTGAGTTTCTTGGCAGGTGGATCTGGGTCCTCATATGGAGCCTCTGACGCAAGCTCCCTGCATCTGCTCCTCTGAAGTTGGCTCCCTCGGTGCCCCTGGGCCTGGCCACTCCTCGGTGGAGGTTTCTCCAATGCTTCCTGCACCTGTTCTTTGTGAAAATGCAGACTCTCCTCAGAGAGGACCCCTCAGTGCATAGGTCCACGGGGTGCTTGCTCAGAGCAGGTTTTGGTCAGCAGATAAAGGAACCCACAAGAGTGGAGCAGTGGCGTCCAGAAAGATGGAGGTAGCAGAACTCTGAGCGTGAGCACCTGGAGTCACAGTCCCACAGCCCCGCAGGCCAGCCGGCCGCTCACTCCCAGGGCAGAATGCTCCAGGAAACATTTTCTGTTTCCCTGTTTCTTTTATGTCACTTCATTTTTTCCACACAGTGTGCAAGTATCAGATTTAGCCTTTTCTTTATATTGTCTCTCATTTCTTTCTCTCTTTTCCACATCTTCCTTTGTCTTAATTTCTTTTTTTTTTATAATTATTTTTTATTAAATCATAACTTTGTACATTGATGCATTTATGGGGTTCAGGGTACTGCTTTGATATACAATGTGGAATACTTACGTTGAACCAAGTAACACATCCATCACAATTATACTCATTTTTTAATTGTTTGGAAATGTACCATTGCATCATGCACATTAGGTGAGGTCCCCGAACACCCTCCCTCCTCCCACATTCCACATCCCCTCTCCCACCCCCCTCTCCTCTTCTTTGTCTTAATTTCCCTTTTGCTTCTTTTAAGCTTTTATTTCCCCCTTTATCCTTTTCTTACGAATGTTCTTCCTTATTACTTCAAGATGACACGTCTCCTGGCTGCTTGTCATGTGGGTGAGGTGTTACCTCTGGCGAGCGGCTGTGTGTAGTTTTTCTAGAGGAGAAACTGGAAGGCCTGGTTTTCTCTTTACAACATTTTGACACCTGGACCACACAGAGGCCATGAGAAGCTGGTTGGGGTTGAGAAGGAGCTGTCACGGTGCTCTACTCTAACACAGACAGCACGTCTTGTGTTTTAGGTGCAGTCTCACCCTTGTGTCCAATGGGATACCTGCTTTTTTAGCTCCCATTCCTTCCTCCTGTCCTCCTCTGTCCTTCCTGCCTTTTGTCTCCATTTCCCTCTTTCTCTGTCTCTCTCTCCCTCCATCTTTCTCTCTATTACCCCACCCCACCTTCGTACTTGTATTTTATTTTGTTGTAAGTCAAGACAGTGGCTCCTGGGTCCCCCCTGAGCAAAACGGTCATGTAGATAAAATGACAGAAGTTCTGTGTCTTTCTGCTCCCTTCTTAGCCCCCTGAGCTTCGTGACACCCTCACTGCCCCAGCCTCCTTCAGAGTTCTCTGTTGGCAGCAGCGAAGATACCGGATGAAGGAAAGTGTTAACCTCCAGTAAATAGATCCATGTGTTACCCCTTTGGGCTATCTTAATTTTGAGAAATAGTTCCTGAAGTTTAGTCTTTGGATCAGGTTCCCAACTTTTTGGTCTTAGGATTATTGAGGACCCTCACGGAGTATAGGCTGTATCTATCATATTTACCATATTAGAAATTAACTTCGAGCAAAATGTAAAACCCAGGAATTTTATTTTTTTCGTTTGCAGTTTTTGGCCGGGCTGGGTTTGGGGGTTGAACCCGCCACCTCTGGCATATGGGGCTGGCACCCTACTCCTTTGAGGCACAGGCACCACCCATTTTATTTCTTTTTTTAAAATTTAAATGTTTTGGATTGCTTTTATACTACTCGAGTCAAAGTTATAAGTATGCCCATCCTCCAGCTAGTGTAGACTGTGCCTGTTAGGGACGATTGCACCCACCCGTCCTCCCGTCTCCCACCTGTTTGGTTGCTGTTGAGTTTTATTTCCATCCATGCATCTGAGTGCTGACTAATTACTTCCAATTAATCGTGAGCCCACATGGGTTTGTTTTCCCATTCTCACAACACTTCACTTAAGAGAATGGTCTCCACTTCCACCCAGATCGTTGCAAGGTATTCATGTCTTATGGCTGAGTATGACCCCCTGGTATACATATATATATACAACATTTTATAAGTTTTTTATGAATTGATGGGCACTTGGATTGATTCTCCAGCTTTGCAACTGTGAATTGTGCCGTGAGAAACATTCTGGTAAACAGAGGAATTTTCAAGCACACATTCCTTTAGCCATCTAAAATTTAGCCATCTAAAATTTCCATCTGGAAATATCTCCTGTACACTTGGGACAAAATGTGACGAAGTCAAACTGTATCTTAACATTACTATGAAAATAGGTTTGACCTTGCAGATCCCTGAAAGGGGCACAGTGTGCTTGGATTCCCAAAACACACTACAAGAACGGCTGACTGAGATATTTAGGGATAATTTACTAAGTATTTTGTGCCAGGAATTCCAGAAACATCTCCAGGAAGATGAGAAAAGATAGGAGATTTTCCTACCACATGTTGGTCCCTACTTTACCTGTTTATAAGACAATCCTGTACATCTCAAAAATGAATTTATGTACATATTCAATGGAAATAATTTGGCATCTCTTTTTATGAACATTACAATATGATGCAGTGTGATTATAATGGGGAAATTTGCTGCTCAACGCCAGTGTTTGAGTCACCTGCCCCATATAGTTGCAGGAGGGTCGATTGTGTAATTCAGCTCTTAGGAAGATCACTACCAAGAAAAAGCAGCAGAGGGTTAGGTTACGTTTCTCGTAACATGGTTCACCAAGTAACACTTAGGAACCATGTGTGAACAATCATATCCTCTTTTCTGGTTACCTCCCAGCCTTAAAAACATTCTTTTCTCTTACAAAATCATCGTATAAATTTATCATTTACAATCAATGAAACTGTGCTAACTAGCATTCCCAGTCACTCTGATAGACTTTTCTGGTTTCCACTTCCCTGTCCAAAAACCTGACAAACTGGGTCTAATCGTTTACTCCTCCTTTTCAGATAGTTTTGAGATAGCTGAGCCATCAATTAGCCACATAGTCTCAGAACCAGGAAAAAATATCACACTCAGCTGTCAGCTTCCAATGAAGTGGCCCGTGCAGCAGGTTACCTGGGAGAAGATCCAGCCCCATCAGATCGACCGCCTGGCTTGCTGCAATTTCTTCCAAGGCAGAAATTACACCTCGAAGTACCGAAGACAAGTCTGGACCACCTGCACGCAGGGAAGCAGGAGGAGTTTCATCATCCTGCCCAACGTCATGGCCTCCGACTCGGGACTTTACCGCTGCTGTTTCCAGGCCAGCACAGGAGAGAATGACACCTTTGTGATGAGATTGACCGTCACCGCTGGTGAGTGAGTAATCTGTGGAGACATCCACGACTGTGGAAAGGCCTCTGCTGGGCTTTTCATTTGTGGTTAACGTTGTGTCCACTGATGTGACTCACATTCAACAATTTGTTTTTAATGGTTGAATTTAGAGGAGTTGGCCATTATTAAATTTTAGTATTTAGTACTTCTGTATCTCACAGATCACAACTAATACAAATCTTCCCTGTTATCTCATCTGGCACATTCTTGAAATTAAAAAAAAATTCAGTTAAGTATGAAAAACACGGGTATCCCCAGCCTGTGTGTTTTAAACTAACACCTCTGTTTTCAATTCCATTAACATTTCATGGTTGTGACAGTGTTAGAATCCCTGGGCATCCTGAGTGATGGCGAGACAGATCTGGGCCTGTGTCCGTCCATGCAGACTTCAGTGGGAGTCAGTGAGCATTTAATGATGTGGTCACCAGTTTGCCAGATTGAAGCCTTGTTTGCCTCAGTTGGGTTGTTTAGTTGGTTTGTTTTGGGATAGTCTCTCTGTGGCCCTGGGTGGAGTGCAGTGGCCCCATCATAGCTCACTGCCACCTCACATGGCTGGGCTCCAGCCATCCTCCTGCCTCAGCCTCCGGAGTAGCTGGGACTATAGGCAACAGGTGCACACCACCATGCCAGGCTAAGTTTTTGTCAACATAGGGCCTTGCTCTTGCTCAGGGTGCTCTGGGGCTCCTGGCCTCTAGCCGTCCCTCCACCTTGTCCTCCCAGAGTGGTAGGATTGCAGGCGTGAGCCCCCTCTGTCATTTTCAAGCCTGGGCACAGAAACAGGCTGACCTGACCGCTGAGGAAACTGACCAGGGTCTCCAGCTGGGCAGGCTCCCCAAGGCATTGCACTCCTTTTGTCATAGTAATTTGTCTCCTTTGCCATAAGGAAGCCCTAACTAAGTGAGCTTCAGGCCCCACAAGACCTAGATCCACGCTGTATAAGAGTGAAAAATAAAGTGATTTTTCCCCCCACTTACAGAAGTGCAAATACAGAAAGGCTCACATAGAGTCTTTATAGACGCCCGTGTGACAGTGGGTGTGAAGGAGCAACCTCAGCCCCAGCTCTGCCTCTGGACAAGCTTTCAGGGACAAGAGTTTATTTTTTTGTAGTGGTAGGAATTTCATTTCACTCGTTTTCCCTTTTCCTCTTTCTCCCTCCTTTCCTTCCTTCCTTTCCCTTTTTCCCTTCCGTCCTTGCCCCGCACCCCTTTTTTCCTTTCATCCTCGCCCCGCACCCCCTTCACATGATACCTCCTCACACTCTGCTCCCGTTGACGGTGTTTCTTCCTGCATCAGAAATGAGGAAGGAAAGGTTTTGTAGACACAGCAGCCTCTCCTGCAGCAGCTGTGTGTAACAAAGGGGACGCATGCCAAGGGTGGCAGTGTTTTTTTCTTTTATGCAGAATCACCTTCACCACATCAAGCTTCTTTGTTCCTCTTCATGGCTGTAGGGAGCCAGAGTGAGGCCTACCTTGGAGCTAGAAGCTAATGCAAAGAGTGGTGCAGCTGGAGTCCTTGGGGGAACAATTAGCAGAGGGTCCTCATTTTAAATGTTCACTCTATTCCTTAAAACTGACAAAGTAGGGTGGTGCCTGTGGCTCAAAGAGTAGGGTGCTGGCCCCATATTCTGGAGGTGGTGGGTTCAAACCCAGCCCTGGCCAAAAACTCCAAAAAAAAAAAAAAAAAAAACCAGACAAAGTATTTCTACTACCTAAAAATCCTTGCACTACAGGGTGCTTTTTGAATCTGGCCAGAAGAAAGGGTGAAAACAGACACTAACATTTTCTTACAGACCAAAGCAAGAAAATGTTCTGTTCAGAAATATGTCGGGAAGAATCATTTTCAAACACATATGAAATTAAGACCTTGTCTGTTGTATGATGAAAAAGCAATTATAAGCATCTTGAGTCACAGAGAAAGTGAAGGTAATAGATTTTTAATAGGTCTAATTATTTAACTCTCACTAATTAATAAAATGTCATGCGTTTGTCCAAACATGAGCAAGTTTCTTGCACAGAACTATTTCTCCGTACATAAATTACAAATGATGTCCAACACCTGCCAAGGACAGGGAGGTGTTTAGATGTAGAGGTCAATGTTAGTGTGCATGTGTTTTTGAACACTCAAAAAGATTGAAGGATTGAATCAATCAATTGAAACATTGAAGGCGCATCAACCAGGACTTATACCCACTAGTAAAAAGTTAAAATTGGCAGAAGATGAGAGCCATTGACTGCATGTGTTGGTCTGATTCCTTTTTTTCAATTATTATAAGTGAATGATTGAATATAAAAAATGAGACACAAAACAAAATAGATCATCTGTGTTTTCTCTGGTGCAATTTGATTACTTCAAGTCTTGAGGCTGTTTGGTCAAAAATCAATGTAGATATTAAAGCAGAGAGACAGGCATAAGATGTGGTGCAGCTTTAATTTATTTCAACTGTCAAGGGAAAGGTGATTGCGACACGGATGTTATAAATGGCTGTGCTTGCTTTTGTTAGTTCCCATCCACTTATTTTACAGGGTATGGGAGAGGATCTAAAGACTTCAGGACTCTTAGAGTCGCACACACACATAGATACAGACAGGAGGTCTTCCCTGCACTTTTGAAATACCGTAGTTCTAGGTGGACGTTTCTGAATTTGAAACTTGTCTAGATCCAAGGGCAGAGAATGAGGGGAAATGTGTGTCTACTGATAGTAACCAAAATAATTTTTTGCCCTCTTCGATATTCTCCAGATTTTCATCAGTCATAAAAGAAATATTTTAGGTTTCTAAAATCTACTTAAAAGTAGAAGTCTCTTGTTACTAACAAAATGGTGTGCAGATTTCTCTTGTTTAAACTGAGCTTATTCATGATGAAAAGAAGCTTAGACAGGGTGGCGCCTGTGGCTCAAAGGAGTAGGGCACTGGCCCCATATATCAGAGGTGGTGGGTTCAAATCCAGCCCCTGGGCATAGCCAAACAAACAAACAAACAAAAAACCTGCAAAAAGAAAACAAAAACGAAAAGAACATTAGACAAAGAAAATGAAATCAGCTCTCACAGAAAGCTGTGGAGGAGATGAGTTGTTTTTTTTTTTATTTATTTTTTATTTTTTTATTTTTTTTTGGAGGAGATGAGTTTTGAGTGCACTTGTATTTGCCACTGCCAAGTATAATCACTCAGGTCCTATACAATCTCCTTCCAGCACAGAGACCACTCAGGTGAACCACCAGGTTTCACATTGGGCGTCATGATTAGAACGGAGGACCAGGATAAAGCAGGTTGTGGGGAGTAACACAAGATCTGCAGGCTGTGGAGACGGCTGCAATCAGATGGCTGGGCTGAGACAGAGAGTCTGAGTTATGAATTAATATAGAACTAGGCAGGTTAAATGAGGTGACAAGTTGGTGGCATTCTGCATCCTGAATAACACTGAAGGAAAGCCACTACTGATTCTTGAGCAAAGGTGGCAAAGCCATATTCAAGAGTCAGTTGTTTTATAACTTCCAGCTTAGGGGTCTCTCACACCTTTGGTCAGATTTATTCCTAAGTATTTCATTCTTCTTGGAACTATTGTCAGTGGGGTTGTTCTCTTAATTTCCTTTCTGGATAGTTTGTTTGCAAACAGATACACAATTGATCTTTGTGCATTGATTTTGTATTCTGCCACTGCACTGAATTCATTTTTTAGTTCTAACCTTTTTTTTTTTTTTTGGTGGCATTTTAGGCAGTATATGGTTGTGGTCATGTTGTCTGAAACAGACATCATTTTTCTTCTTCCTTTTCAGATTAGATGCCCTTTTTTTTTCTCATCTAATGGCTCTGACAAGGGATTTTAGTGTATGTTGAGTGGAAGTGTTGAAAGTGGGCATCCTTATATGGTTCCTGATCTTAGAGGAAAATTTTTTAGTTTTCACTGTTGAATCTGATAGCAGGTGTGCATTTTTCATGTATGGCCTTCATTATGTACCAATTTGTTGAGAGTTTTTAATAATACAATGGTGTTTAATGTTGGCAAATGCTTTTCCTACATGTGTCTTAATGGTATGTGGTCTTTGTGTATCATTTTTTTAATGTGGTATATTACATTGATTGACATGGGTATGTGGAAATACCTGCATCCCAGGGATAAATCCCAGTGGATCACGGTATATGATCTTATTACTGTGATGTTTAGTTTGCCAGTATTTTCGCTGAAGAGTTTTGATTTGTGTTCAGTGGGGATGTTGGCCTATGCTTTTATTTTATAATCTGATTATACTTTTAATCAGAGTGATAACAGGTTTCATAAAATGAGTAGGGAAGTGTTTCCCCTAGTTCTACGTTTTGGAAACATTTCGAAAGGATGGGTATTAATTCTTTTTTGACTGTTGGTAGAATTCATCCGTGAAGCCTTCTGTCCTGGGGTTAGTGATGAGATTTCCTTGCCTGGTGCAGAGTGGCTTCGCAGGGGACAGACAAGTCAGGAGGGCCTGACTCCCGCCCTGTGCTCTCCAGGGCCTTGACTCAGCCGCTCACACTTGCCCACTTTCTTCTTCTCACCAACTGGCTAAGCTTCACCTTGTTCACCTCCTTTCTTGAGTTTCGGGCAGGTCTCACTGTCTTCCTGTTTTTTTCACATTAGTTCGTACTGCTTTCCTGTCATTGAGCCATTAAATATATTTCTAAACTTTTTTCACTGGAAAACTGCTACACCTGGCGGTGCTTGTGGCTCAAAGGAGTAGGGCACTGGCCCCATATGCCAGAGGTGGTGGGTTCAAACCCAGCCCCGGCCAAAAACTGGAAAAACAACAACAACAACAACAACAACAACAAAACCTGCTACACCTACGAGGTACAATGCACACTATCTGGGGAGGGCCACCCTTATAACTTAGATTTTCTTTATGATTATTATTATTTCAGAATATTACAAGGAAATATGTAATAGCCCAAACTCTTATCAGCAATTACTTGAGATTAGGGATATGGCATCTCTGTTTAAAGTTGTCAAAGTATCTTTTCAAAATACTCTTTTTTTTTGGAGACAGAGTGTCACTATGTCATCCTTAGTAGAGTGCTGTGGCATCACAGTTCACAGCAACCTTCAGCTCTTTGAGTTTGACGTTGCTGTGAGGTAGGCAGATGCCAGGGCACTCTGCCTAAAGGCAGCCCTTCAACTCTTGGGCTTCAGCAATTCTCTTGTCTCAGCCTTCCAAGTAGCTGGGACTACAGGCATCCGCCACAACTCCTGGCTACCAAAATACTCTTAATAAGTGTTCTTGACTGATTGTATGTTAGTATTTCCATTTCTTCTAGTTTTAGTTTCAAGTGCTCTCGTTAGATTATTTCTAGGTTTTCCTCATCAATACTTAACATTTGAGGTTTAGTGACTGCTGATAAAAGAAAATGAACTTTCAGAAGATCAAATGCAATGTTTGGGGAGAAAATTTTCATGAGCTTTTGTTTACATGGGAACTTTCAGAAAGGCCTATTTCCTTTTTTCACTTTCATTTTCTTATTTTGCTTTTTTTTTTAACAGACAAAGGACCAGTGAATTATTTTGCATTTAAAAATATAAATGGTGATCACTGCTGGTCACTGAAACAGGAGGGTAGGGTTTATAAATGAAGATCACCAAGGTATCTACTCACAGTGCCACAGTCAAGAACATCTCCTGCGGCTTCCTTCTGTGAAGTATGGGATTGACAACTGTAGGATAAAAGAACAGAGTGCCGTGGACTGGACTTTTGCCTGTACATGGCTTAGGGGAACCTACTGACTTCGAGGCTTTGTGCTTCTGGGTTGAGTTATGAAGCTATTAGGAAGAGACACAAATTTTATTTATTTCTGTGGCCTTTAGTGTCTGCCAAAATTCCACCAGTTTGTTCCCAGTTGATTTGGATTCCAGAACTGTTTCAGGTTATAGACAAGACAGTATTTCTTTGTTTTGTGTGTTTGTTGGTTTCTGAGACAGAATTTCCTTCCATTGCCCAAGCTAGAGTGCAGCTGCACCATCAAAGCTCACTGCAGCTTCAAACTCCTAGGATCAAGTGATCCTTCTGCTTCAGCCTCCCCAGTACCCCAGTTTATTTTTTATATTATTATTATTTTTTATTTTCATTTTTTTTTTTTTTTTAGTAGAGATGGGTCTCACTGTTGGTCAGGCTGATCCCGAAATCCTAACCTCAAGTGATTCTCCTGCCTCAGCCTCCTAGAGTGACAGGATTGCAGGTGTGAGCCCCATGCCCGTCCATGACTTCTTTTCCTTTTTTTATAAAAAGGATTTGGTTAATCCAGAACCTCTGTCTCACTCCTATGAATTTTAGATAGATATGAAGATTGCAGACATAGCGCTTCTGAACTGGCATACCCTGGGTGGACGGATATGTCCACTTACGTGCCATAGTGCGATGAACCTCAGCCTTTTATTATATTTACCTACATGGAAAATAAAATGTCCATGACAGTTAATTTGCATGTAGAACCACGTGACCAGAATCTAAGAGCACTGGTGTCACTACTCACAAGTTAAAATAGCCTCTGTCGAAACAGATCTCCGACAGTTTTCAGCCCAATTTAGTTTTGTTGTTAAAATTCTGGATGATCACTGGGTATCCAGATGACATAGTTTCTAGCAGCACAAGTGACTTGATTACTCAATCATGGCTGATTATGTCATAGCATCTTTCCTTTATAGTTGCCTCTGCCCCAATCAGTTCTCTTATGAGAGCACCACATTAAAAAAATGCAACTGGTCAGTTAGTTTGTCTTTTAAGTCCTACCTATTGGTTTATTCATTTTTTTCCTAACACGCAAAATCCTAGAACGTTTGTCTACAGCCATTTTTCACATATACCATATATGTATAGCTAAATAGTGGTGATAATTTATTATCAGAGAGAAGGAAATTCAGAAAGGTCACACATTAAATTGATTCGATGACACTAATATCAGGAATATTGTGGAGTACTCTATATCACTACCTTATGTACATAAAGCAATTGTTTATGTACAATGCAAATTGGTAGAATTAGAAAGCAGTTGATCCCAGGAACTGCCATTCTAAAAGTGGGCCTTTTTCTCGGATTGAACTTGAAGCTCATGAAATTTTTCTTTCCCTAGGAACATAGAGGACAGGTTAGCATTCATTTTCAGACACAAGTACTGATTTTCCTTTCATTTTAAATCTATGCATGGGCACACAGGGCCCTTCCTGATGGCGCCAACTGTGAGATCTGTGAAGATGGTGAACTGTGAGATCGCCATTTATGCTTTTCTGTCATGTGTGGCATGTGTGGTGTTCTTATTCTAAACACACTTGGGAATTGTTAACAGCTTGTGCTATGTCTTACAGCCTTATTAGAAACTGAACATAGTGGGCATGGTGTGGGCACCTGGAATCCCAGCTATTCGGGAGGCTAAGGCAGGACAATCACTGGAGCCTGGAGTTTGAGGTTGCTGTGAACTAGGCTGATGCCAGGGCACTCTGTCTGAGGCAACAGACTGAGACAATGTCTCAAAGAAAAAAAAAAAGAAAGAAAGAAGAAAAGGGAAAAGAAACTGAACATAGATGATTGTGCAAAGCTTTCTCCAAAGGCAACTAGAAAATTACATGAAATTTTTAAAATTACCTAAAAATAAAAAATGTGCATTCTTAGTAGAAATACTAATTTTAAGTATTGCAACTGAGTCAAACTTACATTTCTAACTTCATTGGAACTGTTTGAACCTTGTGCTACCTTGACTACTGCCAAATATTCAAAGATGCCATAGTAGGTTTGCAGGGGACCGTGTTAATAAAAGGACAGGAAATAAACAATAAACATAGATTTGTTATTTGTAGAGATATGTCCTTGAACCCCAATGTGTATCTTAAACTTATTATTTGTACTGAGACAGTTCAGAGATTTTTAAAAGATATTCAACGAAAACAATTTTTATATAACTTTCATGAAAAAAACACTTTGCAATCTTCATTAGCCACTCTGAAATTCATTTTCAGAATCAATTCAATGTACTGAACTTTTGTTAGAATGCAACAACAACTGGTGTATGGAATCTTTTAGGCGTGCATGGCATTTCCTTTGATTAACTCATAGAAGAGATTCTTCCTTTCACAGGTATAAAGTTGAAATGTTAATGCTCTCAGTTGGATTGGTGTGAAGTGGAAAAGTGACTCTAGCTGTGTTGAAAAGCGTGAAAGGCAAAAGCCTTGTGATGACGGTGATGGCCGTGGGCAGGACACAGGTGGGCGTGGAGATGAGAGGCTGCACTCCAGTAGGGTGTCTTCTGTGCCTTCACATTGAAGCAGCTCAGGGACAGAATGTGCACATGACCCCTAAATCACGGCCACAGAGGAGGCCAATGTAGAAATATAGAGAAACACAGACTCACCAAGTCCAGATGTCCAGATGTCCCTGTGTCTTCAGTTTTTCATATCTTACATGAAGCAGAAGGAGAGATTATTCACTCCTTTATTTTGTGTGTGTGTGTTTAGGTGCATGAATTAAGGTATCTACGAACATTTCTTAAGAAGAGCAAAAAGTTTACTATTTTACTTGGCATATGATAAACATTCAATAAATGACATGTTGTCTGTGGGCCATTTTACAACCTCACCCTAACATACGGACAAATGCCCAACACCAAATGCTGTCATCAGAAGAGGTCATTTGCTTTTATGTTGACCACTATTTTCTCTTTCTGATCCAATACATGAACGTGCTAGTTTTGGATTCTAATCTTATCATTCCTTTCAAAATTACTGGCTCTTTTAAAAAAAGAGGGATCAGGGCAGTGCCTGTGGCTCAAAGGAGTAGGGCGCCGGCCCCATATGCTGGAGGTGGTGAGTTCAAACCCAGCCCTGGCCAAAAACTGAAAAAAAAAAAAAGAGGGCTCATATGAGCAATGAAACTCTACAAAATAAAGCTTCAGGTGTTGGAGTTAGTCTTAGAGTTCTTGTTACTTATGGCAGGCATTGATTTCCATGCTTTCTAGTACACTTAGCAAATTTTATTTTTTTATAAAATAGTAAAATTGGATAGAATATTTGGAGGCAAACATTCAGCTGAAAGCTTGCTGAACTTCATATTCAGAAAAAGATCTATGTGACATTTGTAATGCATTTACATAGAGGTCTTTAAAAAGTTGTAAGTAGCAGTGATAAGAGTTAAGTGACATGAGGCTTCCTCTCGGCAGCTAAAGGACAAGCACACACCTCGCTCTGCTCTGTGCCCATGGCCGTTCTAGGAATTTACTTGTAATTACTCTTCTACTTGTCACAACCACTTTGTGGTTACCCACGTTTCACAGGTGCAGCAGGTGAAACCCATTCCCATCTTCACAGCTCGTGGGTGGGGGAGCTGGACACGGCCAGGCAGACCGGCTCCGCCTTCTCACTGTTAGCACAGCATGGCATTTCTGCTCAAAGTGGAAGAAACAAATTATCATCATCAACAGACACATCTCAAGAGAAGGTGGTGATGATTGAGTTACAGAGCATTTCCTTCCTTTAGGAGGTTCACATAAACCATACGCTTCAAACAATCAGCAGATAGAGCAAGTGCAGGCAGAGGAGTGGGGGGCCGAGCTCCCACTGCTGTATCTCAGGTCGGGGTGCCTCGGCTGACTCAGAGGGTGCCGTCCCCTCTTCCCACCGTCAGCCATGTGTGCTCGCTGGCGTACCAGGCAGAATCTCCACACATGAGAGGAACAAGCACAGTCAGGCAGCTGGTGCTGCGGTCTGGAAAGAGGGTGCGGATGAAGTCAAGTTCATACCAGGAGCGACTCAGGGGAGCTTTAGGGGCAGCCCTGGGCAAAGGGGAATCAGTTCTTGTTGGAGAGACCTGGTGACAGCTTGTCTCTCTCTTGGCTTCTGGGCCTTGCAAAGCTCCTGCCTCCTTGACTTTACCAGCACCACACTGGGGACTCCCTGGAGCAGCCTCCCAGGAATCGGCTGGAAGTTCCCAAGCACGTCCCCCTCCCTTTTTAGCTTCTTCCTTCTTTCTCTTCCTCTCAAATCTCACTGTCTTGCTCTTAGACTTGGAACTTAATGGCGTGATAACTATGGAAACCAGAGCTGGAGTGATTAGAGTACTAGTTTCTCTATTTTTAGGGACACCTTTAATTCCCCCCCTCAAAGCCACAAGTTTATTTTAAAATTTTTCATTTAATTATTTTTCTGAAATGGAGTCTTATTGTGTTTTCTGGACTAGCTGGGATTATAGCGAGTTGCCACCACGCCCAGCTTATTTTCTGTATTAAAATATTTTGAACCCTTATATCTTTCATATTTATGTAACATTTTTATGTTGCACAGCTAAATACCTAAAATATTTAAATGATATGGTGTGCCTGTTGTGTATCTTAAGGCAACCTGAAGACAGCAGGTTGTTTATCTGGATTTTAGGAGAGTATTTTAAAAAAGTATCTTCTTACGTCCTCCAGTTTAACCATAATGATAACACTGCAATCCGGAGTTACGCCTGATTCAGCAACGGTAATAATAACAATGTGCTGGAGGAAATAGAATTAGAAACAAAATCTCCTCCCTACCCGGGAAACTGCTCCATAAAGGTAGAAGAGAAAGGAAACAATTACTGAATAAACATTAAGTCAGAATGTGCTGCAGATCACAGGCAATCATCTAAGGGATTGCAAGGACAGACCGAGACTTCACTGTCTTAAATAGCCACGTTATGAAGGTAAAAGATAAGGACCCTTCATGTAAGAGGACTTGTCAGGACCATTTGTCATACGCAGCTCATCCTATATTCACCCAGTAATTGGGGTGACGTCTGTGTTCACCAATTGGTTTTACTGAAAGGAAAAAGAAACTTCTCAACCACAAAATGTAAGAGTTCAAGTATAAGCCGGGTGTGGTGCCTCACCCCCTGTAATCTTAGCATTCTGGGAGGCCAAGGCAGGTGGACTGCTTGAGCTTTGGAGTTTGAGACCAACCTGAGCAAAACTGAGACCCCATCTCTACTAAAAATAGAAAAACAAGCAGGGAATTGTGGCAGGCACCTGAAGTCCCAGCTACTCAGGAGGCCGAGCGAAGAGGTGACAGAGTGAGGCTCTGTCTCTAGAATAATAATAATAATTATTATTATTATTATAATTTAAATACAAACTTGGATGTGGAAACAAACAAACAAATAAAAAAGAAAATCTTCTCCCATCCTTATGACAGCAGGTGGTTAGGCTCCTATCCTCCCACAGAGACTGGGGGAGAAGGGCGCTGTCTTCCTTGGAGGTGACATTTCATAGGGATGGCTCCCAAGTCCTTGAGAAAGACATTTGTCTGTCATAAAGCTGACAAGAGGTTTATTAAGCTTTTAAAAAGATTTACATATCTTTCAAAGAGACAGAGACAGAACTTGCAATGATAAGTTTTCTGAAGTCAATGCTCTAAGAAGGGGAAGAGGGAGGGGGAGAAAACAGGGCAGGGCGGGGGCTGCCTGAGCCCCCCGGGAGTGGCAGGGGCAGGGGCTGCCTGAGCCCCC
>NW_003852422.1:7799905-7801562 GCF_000181295.1 Otolemur garnettii
CCCGGGAGTGGCAGGGGCTGCCTGAGCCGCCCGGGAGTGGCCACCTCTGGGGACACTGGCATCAGATCACCTACTGTGCTTTGTGCAAGATACAGATTGCGGGAACTTGTCCCTGGATCTGTGAATCAGAATGATATTTAGCAAGTTCCCAAGCGATTATTATGAACCCTTAAAAATGCATCTCAACTCGGAGGAGACGAACTCCTGCTTAGTTTTATTTCTAGGATTCTGTATTCACTCAGCCGAACATGTCACGAGCCAAATCAGGAATCAGAAATTAATTACATAATAAATACACAAAAAAGGGAATGAAGAAGATGCAACAAGTTCTATATTTGAAGTAAACAGTGGGGGTAGTGCCGTGTAGCCACTCTCAACTTTGACCCAAAATGTTCCTTAATCCTGGTCAGGACTGTTTACTTTCAGGAATCTGGCTTTCTGTTACAACAAATTAATAGTAAAGAATTAGAAAAATAGCAAAGAAATGCTAGCCTGGGGAGTCCTGAGGGGAAAATACTGAGGTCACTAAAGTTTGTAGTGAGTCAGGAGACCAAAATAATAACTTACAAGACTAGCTGTATCCCACTGTAAGAGTTCGGTGAGACCAAAGAATCTGAAGTGGGTGTTACCCATCCTGCAAGCCTCGGTGCTCAGAGGGATGGATGACTCAGGACGAGCACACGTTGGCTAATTGTCCTGTTTAATAAGGCAGAGAAATACGTTCTCTATCTTAGAATTCTTTCCATCTAGAAATGATAATTTAGAAACTTGATATGTGAAGGCAATAAGCTTTACTAAATTAGAAGATTCATGTCTATAAAACATTGCTCACTTATCACCTAGGTAAATAAGGCTTACTGGATATGTGAATTGTATTTCAAATAAAACATGTATAAGAATGCACACGTTTGTAGAATGATGTGACGGAATTGTTGTCTTAAAGTGAGCCATCAATGTGAAAAGACAACCCCAGTGGTGTTTTTTGGTTACAGGTGGGGGTGCTGGGATTCTCTAGGAGGACTCACAGCACTCAGCCTGCGGCTGTCGGATATACAACGATGGCAGAAGGACCCACAGCAAAGTCAGAGAAGGCAGAACGTGCACATGTGGAGTCAGAACACCGACTGATATCCCAGAACAAAGGCAGATGTGTAGCATAAACACATGAACAGTTCAGACCCAACAAACCTCTCCATTAGTGAGGGAACGGAGGAGGGCTCTGAAAGCCCAAGTTCCCACCCACCAGCGGAGGCCCAGCCCTGCACGCAGTCCATCCTGACAGCTGCGTCTGAGGCTGCCGCTGTCTCTGTTATCACACTAATTCACCTTGGGCAGGTCTGGGCAGTCTGACTCAGGGCACACCTTTAAATAACCTCTGTGTGCTTACAATATCAAGTTAAGAGCACGGGAAGTAGAAGAATAAGAAATAGTTGGGTAAAAAGATAAGACATAATATAATGGAGTTAGCCTTGAAATTTTTCTCAGTAAAGGTACCAGTTTGAAGATGTCCTCAGATATGGACAGAAACCCTGTGTCCACACCAGCTGCTGCAGAGCATGACACCCTGGGCACTGCATGACGCCACTGCGGTGCCATGACACACAGCTAACGCCCTGGGCACTGCATGACGCCACTGCGGTGCCATGACACACAGCTA
>NW_003852422.1:7801582-7809616 GCF_000181295.1 Otolemur garnettii
GGCACTGCATGACGCCACTGCGGTGCCATGACACACAGCTAACGCCCTGGGCACTGCATGACGCCACTGCGGTGCCATGACACACAGCTAACGCCGGCATACTAAATTGCATGGGTGAAACTTATTTCCTGTCTTAAACTATATGTGTCTCAACTGGCATAAAGTTTGAAACTACTTAAGCAGATTACAACAAAATGTGTACATCAGGTTGGCAACTTGCTTCCCTCCCTGGCTTGCTCTGTCATGACAGGAAAATGGTTTAGGTTCTCTGAACCTCATGCTTCTTGGCTGAAGTCTGATAATACTTTTATTTTGAGGAGGAGCAGTTGCTATTTACTCAGAAGGATTAGAGGCTGATGTCATGGGCCTTTAATTCTCTGAAAATAATTTATTCTCTAGAAACTGCTTGCTGTGAAACAGGGAGAGGTTTCTGAAATCCAAAGAGTATAAAACTGATTCGCACCAAGAAAGCTGACCTTTGAAAACCTGGAATGATATTGCCAGGTCAATACCTCCTTGACGCATGTGAGGGTGGACAGTCAAGTCCACCAACTCACCCTGGAGAAAGTGCTACCCCCCTCATTGCTGGACATCACTGTGGGCGCCTTCCCCAGGGAAGCCGTGCACTGACACCAGTGCCTCATCCACCCTTTAATACAGTGTCGGAACTTGTTTTTTGGAATGACTATCAGAGCTGTCATCATAGGAGGTTTGACGATTGAGTTCATGCACTTGCCGCCACGAGCTTTTGTTGGCAGCACTGTGCAAACAGCTTGGTAAGAGTTCATAACTTGGTACATCAGGGTCTCACCGCTGTGTTTGTGTCAACATGTGGCCGTGGCTCACTGACTTGTGTTCAGAATGGTTGCTGTGTGTTTTTGTGTGTGATATGATGATAGTTCTGAGAGGAAATCTGTGAGAGTTCCCTAGCTTGTTTTTTTGTCTAGTTATTAAGGTTCTAAGTTACTTGGTTTCTTTACCCCCCTCACCTCACCCCAATAAAGGATGAGCAATAGATGTGAGTGGCTGCTCTCGTCCCCTGGCTCTGAGGGAAGGATCTGGCAACACTTCTGTCCTGAGCCTTCTCTAAGGGCTTATAACTCAGCCATAAATATTTGTCACTGGCAAAAACATAGCCTAGAGGGTCACAGTCCTGGAGTAAATTATTCATTTATTTATTTCACTGACTTGCTTTAAATTGTTTTAACTGTATTTATCTTTTGTGATGGGAGGAAAAATAATGGGTTTAAGGTTCAGGACACTTTTGTCCTCCGATGAATCAACCCAGCATGGGGATGTAAGTGGAAAACATCAGCAAAAAGTGACTGCTGAAAACAGACAATAATTCTTTCTTTTTTAAAGAGAAGGGCTGGAGGACTGACATTACTCAACCTGAGATCTATTAGCAAAACTTAAGGGAAAAAGCAAATGTTGTGAACTATTGTTTAACACCCCAAAGCATCCACAACCAGTTTGCTTATTCTTTTTTCTCCGCCCCCCCGCCCCCGCCCCCAGACGAATGCGGTCTGGCAAGTTGTGTGTTTCTTGCACCAGCCTGGTTCTGAGGAAGTCACAGAGGGCGGGGCTGGAGTGAAGAGCAGGGTTGGCTGCAGGCTGGGACACTGGGTTGGGATGGAGCCCCTACCTGACCTCCGTGCTCCTGTTTCTTAAGGGACCACATTTGTTCCCTGCCTGTTTTAAAATTGTCTGGTACTTTTCAAAGCAACGTAAGCTCCATTAAATCACGTATCAAGTTTGCTTCCACCCACCACTTTATCTGTAGTGCCAGGTATGCAGTACAGCTTGAACTACTATGTGCTTAAAGACTGATCGATTCAGTGGGGTTGACTCCAACAGGTCACACATGGCTAGGAGAGGTTTAAAATAGGTAACAAATTTCATATTAAGAATGCATTTGCAATTTGTGTTTATAATTGAGCAACGTGACAGGCCATACTTTCAAGAATTCTATTTCTAAATTCATAGAATCAAGAGCTTAACAAAGAATGCGGTTTTAATTATTAAGAATTCTGAGTTTGTTTCTAAAAAGAAGGTTTGCATTTCCTGCACTTTAAATATCACCACTAAAACTTGGTAGGATATTCTGTTTTAAGCATGCAAACCTTTACATTTTTGTATTTTTTTCTCTGATTATGTAAGCAACACATCATTTAGAAGATTCTGAAAATACCAAATTCCCCAAAGAAAAAAATTGCTTTAATTTTTTAAAAAGGTTTAGTTGTCAGATAAAGATTGAATATATTCAAAGTATACAATGCATGTATAATTTAGCACATGTAAACACATAGTCACCACAATCAAATCAACTCATCGATCACTCCCCACACTGGACATTAGGTCCCTAGGACTTGCTCATCTTGCAACCTGAAGCTGGTACACTTTGACCAACAACTCTCCATTTTCTTCACCCCCAGCTCCTGGCAGCCACCATCATATTCCTGCTTTTAGGAATTAGACATTTTTAGATTCCACATGCAGTTGAGATCCTACAGTATTTGTTTTTCTGTATCTGGCTTGTTTGACATAACATCATATCCTCTGGATTCATCTATGCTGCCATAAATAGTAGGATTTCATAGCACAAAAACCCAAAATTAAAAAAAAAAGCAAACAACCCCCCCAAACTAAAACCAAACAACCCAATTAAAAAATGGGCAAGAGATCCAAGTAGATGTTTTTTCAAAGACATAAAACTGGCCAATAGTTTTGTGAAGATGCTCAACATCACTGGTCACCAGGGAAATGTAAACCAGGACCACAGGGAGACGTCCCCTCACACCTGCGAGCATGCACAGTTACCAAGACGAGAGATAGCCAGTGTCGGCAGGACGCGGAGAAAAGGGAAGCCTCATACACTGTTGGTGGGAATGTTAGCTGGTGCAGCCATTGTTCACACGGTATGGAGATTCCTCAAAAACTTAAAAACAGAATCGTCAGATGACCCCACAATCCCTCGGTTGGGAGTGTACGGAAAGGAGATGAGTCTGTATCTTCAAGAGTTACCTGCACTCACATGCTCACTGAAGCACTGTCTGCAAGAGACCCGCTAGGAAAACAAACTTAGTGTCCATCAACAGAGGGGGGGGAAGGAACATGTGGTGTGTATATACGTGAAATGCTAAAAAGAAGGCAATACAGCTTGTGAAAGAATGAGTGGGTCTAGATCTTGAGTTTACCATGAAAAAAAGTTGTAGCTGAATAGTGGTGTGTGAAGGAAGCAATAAGTTGAGGAAAAAATGTCCCCCACAGTCCAGAGAGGATGTTTCTCTAGCAATAGTTCATCACTCTTTTGAATATTGAATCATTAGACTCTTGCCACGATTCTATGATGTAATGTCACTTGGCATATGAAAAGTCTCGTGCAGAGAAAGTGAAGAAATTTTCTGGAGGTCTGTCTGCTAAGTAGTATAAAGACCTAGGATGAGAATTTCAGATTCCTGGACCATTGTAAATTTCCAATTAAACACTGAGTTGAGGTAACATATGTTTTGGGGTTTATTTTTAATTATTAACGAATTGAGTCAAAATATTTTTTAAACAAAATTTGAGATATAAACATCAAAGTTACATACTAGTGTATGTTGGATATACTTGTCAGACATAAAAATAAGTCATTTATTTACTATTTCAATAGTTATTTTCTTTTTCTTTTTCTTCTGTAGAAAGAGTCTGTGAGACTCTGTCTCACTTTATTGTCCTCAGTAGAGTGTCATGGTGTCACACAGGTCACAGCAACCTCCAACTCCTGGGCTTAGGCAATTCTCCTGCCTCAGCCTCCCACATAGCTGGTACTACAGGCACCTGCCACAACACCTGCCTATTTTTTGTTGCAGATTGTCCCAGGCTGGGTTCAAACCTGTCACCCTTGGTATACGGGGCCAGTACCCTACTCACCAAGCCACAGGCACCACCACACCCTTTATATTCTTGTTCTTTTTAAACCCAGATTAATCAAGGGGCAAATAAAGATCTGAGAAGTCAGAAATATTTAGAAGTCTGTAAAAGAAAATTTATCTTTGTCCTTTAGTTCATCCTATTTTTTTATCGGAATCTTAGTTATTTTTAATCGTTACTACGTCCTGATTAAGGAACATTCCTTCCTTTCCCCATCTTCCTTTTTTCCTGCCTTTGGTTGAATTACCTAATTCCTACTATAATTTTTCCTTTTTTCCTCCTAGGTGAAACCAGTAATCAATATATCCCCTTCCTGGCGGGAGGGATGGCTTTCCTGCTGCTGTTTGTCACCCTGTTTACCGTCACCGTCACCGTCATCTCCTATAACAGGTGAGTCGCGCGGCTTAAATCTTGTCCACCTCGAGTAATTGTGATGCTAGAGGCTCTCTTAATTACCCAGTATCTTGTCCAGCTGTCTCAGCATTCAGGTATACATATTTTTGTGTACTGTTCTTATCCAAAGGAGGAGAAGTACTTATAGTACTATCAGATGGGGAAGCTAGGAACGTTCCCACGACAGTTAGTGGGCGGTGGCAGTTCACCCCACTCATCTGCTGCTTGACACCTGCTCTGAATCCCCCTCTACCTTCTTCCTCCTCCAAGAAAAAGACTCTTAGTGAGGACCGGTGTGTGTAAGAGAGAGACAGAGATTGAGTCTGAGAAGGATAAGAACAAGGTTTAATGGTGACAAAGCCTTAATTTATTCATTCATCAAATATTGATTGTGAACAACAGTGAACAAGACATAAGGAAGCTCACACTCTAATAAGAAAACAGCATAATTTGAAATAATTGTCTATTCACCTGGGTGCTGCTATCGATAATGGCCGAGGAAAGGCACTGACTCAGAGCAGGGCAGAAGGGAGCCATTTGGCCTCTATTGAAGTTTTTGTTTGTTTTTCACTTTTCACTATCTTGTGGCACAGTTAGGAATTTTCTAGAATATTCCTGGTTGACACTTCCTTCCCCCTCTAGCTCTCCCAGGTTTACCAACCCACTTGTCTAGGTGTATGCTGCATTTTTTAACTGTAACCAGACTGGTTGGAATTACTCCTTATGCATCCCAACTAAAGTGTTATCCTCCCTTCAGGGAGGAAAGAACCATTCTTTCCGTGTGTAAATTTTGCACATATTATTATTAATATCGGACATATTATAGACACTTAATCCATGTCCGCTGGGTGAGTGACCGTCTCCTGTCTCTCAGGGATTCCTCTCCCAGCGGCTTGTCCACAGAATTTCTGGTAGGTTTCGCTGTCTCGTATCTGTATCCTTGACCTCTTTCTCTTATTGGAAGCTGCCATTTCTGCTCCCCAGATTTTGGTAATCTTCTGCAACCCAGTCTCAGTTTTATCTTCTCTCTGTTCCCTGTCAATTTTTCCTAGTTCCTCTTCTAAAAGCTGGGTTGGCATGTCACCCTCCTGTAGAATACCATTTTCTGTCTTCCTGTTGCTTCCACAATAAGGAGAAAACTCATTGACCCTGTCATCACAGGTGCTGTGCGTTCTGACCAAAGCCTAGTTGTCTTTCATATTTTCTACTTCATTTACTCCCCCGATGTTGACAAATGTTGTTGAAACTGCAACACACCCAACCCTCTTACTCCCTGGAATGCTGCTAAAATGCTGCTTTCCCACAAACCGGCCTTCATCCTGACCATCATTCCCATGCAGGACACCTGTCCCCTCCCTCGGTAAAGTCTGCTCTTTTCCCTGCTCCCGGCAAATAGACATGATGTCACCCTCTGGAATCAACTTGTACTTCTCTGCTCCTCCTCACATCCTGCTTTGTATTTTAATCATTCTCATGCTTGTATTCCCATCTATTCATAATGTCGGGGCTTGTGTTTTATTCATTTTCTTAGCTTTTGATAGCATTTCGCACCAATCTGTCCAAACAATGGATGTTCAATAAGCATCGGTCTAATTAAATGAAACACAAGACAGTTGTTTCACCTTTTTCTCCATCACGGGATGACTTCAAGTCTTGCTGTGACCAGAAATTAGTAAATTGAGGCAAGGAACTCATGTATTTTTTTTTTATTAAATTATAGCTGTGTACATTAATACTATCATGGGGTATAGTGTGCTGTTTCTATATACAATTTGAAATACTTTCATCCAACTGGTTAACATAGCCTTCATGTCATTTTCTTAGTTATTGTGTTTAGACATTTATATTCTACATTTAGAAAGATTCACATGTACCCTTATAGGATGAACCATAGGCGTGGTCCCACCAATCACCCTCTCTCCACCTATCCTCCCCCCTCCCCTCCCCTCCCTCTCCCCTTTCCCCATATTCTTGGGCTAAAATTGGGTTATAACTTTCCTATGAAAGCTATAAATTAGTTTCATATTCCCTATTTAACAAATGGTGCTGGGTTAACTGGCTGGTGACCTACAGAAGACTGAAACTGGATCCACACCTTTCACCACTAACTAAGATAGACTCTCACTGAATTAAAGATTTAAACTTAAGACATGAAACTATAAAAATACTAGAAGAAAGTGCTGGGAAAACACTTGAAGAAATTGGCCTGGGTGAAAATTTTATGAGGAGGACCCCCCGGGCAATTGAAGGAACTCAGGTATTAACTGGCATCAGGGACTTCACTGCTTCTCCGTGGTGATGGAAAGTCCGCCCAGGGCAGTGATGGGAGCGCGAGAGGCTGGAGCCAGCACGTGGCTCACAGTCAGGCAGGACGGACTGTGCTTCATGAAAATGCATCACTGTTAGATGAATAGCTAAACTGAACTGTAGAATATATTGTCCCGCTTGGTTAAATGTGATAAAGGAAGATTAGTGGGCTTGAATTCATAATCACGGAAGGACACCACAAAGGAGGAGGTGCTTGTTCTTTCTGCCTTGTCGCTTGTATGAATTTGTGGATGTTATTTCCAATGGAAACGCCTTGAAAAACGACCCAAGGGCTTCCACAGTGACCTCCTAAACTCCATTTTACCCACTGTTTAGTAATCTTGTTTCTTCAGCTGCACTGACTTGGCTGGAGGCCAGAACACATCAGACGGTAGGTCTGAGTGAGACCCAGCTCTTTCTCACACTCCGTGTGGAGCAGCCTGCGTGTCAGGGGCAGCGGGAGCAGTTTCGCGGCTCCTGGCCTGTGTGGTTTTCATGCAGAGATAAGAACAGACATTAAGAACTGAACGAGCTGGGGCAGGGGAAGCACTGGTAAGAGCAGACGACCCAAAACATATTCTGCAGATTGACACCTGTGCGTGTAGGAAGAAACCCAGCATTGAGAGACCAAGATGGTAGATACTTATTTTACATTTGTTGTCAGTGATGATGTTCACAATGAGTAGAACGCCTTGGTTTACCTGCGCGGTCCAGGTTTTGGCATTGAAAGTCCCTCCCACCCTGAGAAACTTTAGTTTCAGGCAAACCAGAACAGCTGGTCAACCTACAACAAATCGTGATTGTCTACTATTTTTATCTTACAGAGAAAGGACTAAACTTTAGAGATGTAAATAATTAGATAGTAAATTTCAGAGCACCAGTGAAGCACAGGTCCTCCAAGCTCACACTTGGCTCTGTCACACTCTGTACTCCAGGCTTACTGATGAGTGTGTGTGTGTTTGCAGGTGGATACATTTGTTCCCATTTGGAAAAGTTAACTGTATATTACGAGACAGCAGGCATTGTGAACCATGATTTTACAAAAGGTCAAAGGTCATGATCTGGGCCTTAATTTCCCCATCTGTAAAAAGAGGATAATAATAGCATCTGTGTTGTGGATTTATTTTGAAGAACAGATTACTTAATTTACATAAACACCTAGAAACATGCCTTGAATATAATAAATTCATGGATAGAATAAATAAAGAATAATTGGCTTAAATAATAATAAATAAATGCACCTAGAATAAGGTAATATTTGTTTCATGATAGGAAGATTTCAAAGTGACTAGAAGAAACTGCAGAGTCAGCACCCATCACCTGCATGCCCCGCCCTGAGCAGAGTCAGTACCCATCACCTGCGTGCCCCGCCCTGAGCAGAGTCAGTACCCATCACCTGCGTGCCCCGCCCTGAGCAGA
>NW_003852422.1:7809677-7948375 GCF_000181295.1 Otolemur garnettii
TCAGTACCCATCACCTGCGTGCCCCGCCCTGAGCAGAGTCAGTACCCATCACCTGCGTGCCCTGCCCTGAGCAGAGTCAGTACCCATCACCTGCGTGCCCTACCCTGAGCAGAGTCAGTACCCATCACCTGCGTGGCCTGCCCTGAGCAGAGTCAGTACCCATCACCTGCATGCCCTGCCCTGAGCAGAGGAGGAACTCTTCTCCACCTCATCTTAGCAAAAGACCTTGACATTTTTGCATCTAACCCATCACCTCTGTTGTTCAGTAAGAATCTTTTCTTCCTTTTATTGAGACAAAGTCTTACTCTGTTGCCCCAGGCTAGAGTACGCGTGACCTCAGCCTAGCTCACAGCAACCTCAACCTCCTGGTCTCAAGGGTTCTCCTGTCTCAGCCCCAGGAATAGCTGGCACTTCAAGTGTGTGCCACCAGGTCTAATTTTTCTATTTTTAATAGAGATAGGGTCTCACTCCTGCTCAGGCTGGTCTTGAACTCCTGAGCTCAAGCAATCACCTGCCTGGACCTCCTAGAGTGCAAGGATTATAGGCGTGAGCCACCACATCCAGCCAAGAATGTTTTCTTTAGGGAGATAAATGAAAAGTTAGTCACCATCTTCTCATAATAACTAGTTTCATATAATTGGTATAAGATATTTTATCTATTTCATTCCATTACAGTGGCTGCTTTTCTTTTTCTCTTGTATGTCCTCTTTTAAGCGTCCTCCTGAAGGGAAGAGTTTATGGATTTCATTGGACCTGTGGGGAGTTTATTGACCAACATGGTTCCACTTGGTTCGTTTAGACACAGTGAAGTGACTCCAGAAGTCATAGGGCCCAGTAGTCAAAAGGGAGGTCTGTGGGGTTAAACCCTGAGGCTGCCACTTGCCGACGGCCTGATTCTGGGCAAGTTATTCTTTCTCTTTAAACCTCAGTTTCCTAATCTGTTAAATATAGAGTTTGATGAAATCTGAATGAAATAATCCATACAGGTGAATAGGAATAATACTTGGAAGATTTTATACAGCTTAATTACATCATCATTGTCATCCAAGAAGTTACATTGTTGACATTTAAAAGTTTTAATTAATGAAAATGTCTAAGTCCAAGGTTACTTGGGAAGGCTGGGCTGTAAGCCATGTATATAATAACCTGCTATAAACTTTGTTTAGTTGAATCACGGAGGTGAATTACTAACGCACCCTGCCTGGGTGTTCACGTACTTGCCCTCACTATCTGCAAACACTGGAGAAGGTGGGAATGGGAAGAGTTAGGTCAGCAGAATCCTGGTAAGTGTGCACAGAGCAGTGGCAGATGGCTACTTCAACACGTGTAGTACATGCGTGGGGGGCTGGGGATTCGGCGAGGTATAGAGGGCTTGAAATAGTAACTAGTGCTGGAGTATCACATCTTCCTATCCTCTCCTGACTATGCCTTCCAGAAGGAGGAAGAGACACAAAAGAGACCTATTTACAGAGCCCTGGGATACACAGAAAAAGGTGAGTTTGCCTGGAACTGTCATTTTTTTTTCCTTCTATGACTTAAAAATGACTTGTAAAAGCAGTCTGTTTTGCAGTTGACAATCTTATTTTTTATGTTCCTTTCAATAATATGGTCATGCAGTTGCCTATAATTTAAGCATCAGCTAATTTGGGGTAAGTTGTGTTCTGAACTATTCTCCTATTTTTAATACCCTGGGAACTAAGAGTTTTATGTTGCTACAAATGAAAGGCCAGTTACTCTGATGTGAGAGCACTCAACGCGATGCCTTCCCCAAATCTTTATTCATTTCCTAGGACTGCCATGACAAATTACCACAAACCGAATGGCCTAAAACAGCAGAAATTTATTCTTTCACAATTCTGGAGTCTACAAAAAGTTGTCAGAAGGATTGGTTCCTTCTTGGGATGAGAACCCATTCCATGTGTCCCTCCTGGTGTCTGCTGGCTGCTGATGGCCATTGGCTGCAGACGCATCCCTACAGCCTCTGCCTACACAAGACGTCCTCCCTGTGTGCAGTGTCTGTGTTCCTTTTCTAACAAGGTCACCAATCACACTGGACTAAAGGCCCAACTTATCCAGTACAACCTCCGTATAACTCATTTCTGCTACAAGGCTCCTATTTCCAAAGAAGGTCACATTATGAAGTGCTGGGAAGGACGTGAATTTTGCAGGAAAACTAACCCACAGAGGGAATAATAATATTTTTATGTCATTAGATTATTTTGAGGGTTAAATTAAGTCAGGCTACATGAAAGACCCCTAAATACAGCAAGCATATAGAAGGATGTAACCTGTGATATTCATTATTACCACTACATTTAAAGTCAATTTATTAGTGAATGGATATTCAGTTTAGATTACAAAGCTAAAGAACATCTTATGAGCTGCAGAAGTTTGAGGAACTATAAAATTTTCCTCCTCATTCTACGTTCCTCTGTCCTCTACTTGTTTAAGTAGAAAGAGGAGAAACCCCCTTTAGGGTCTGCGCGTGAGAGGGACGCTTACATTCATGATCAGTATCTCCGTTTTAGGGCAAACCTCTATCTTCAACACATATTTTGTTTATCAAATTTTACAACAAAACATTACTATTGATTGAATGTGTATGTCTTCTCAAAATTCCTGTGTTGAAATCCTACCCCCTCTTGTGATGGTCTAAGGAGGTAGGAACTTTGGGAGGTGAAGTCCTGCAGGGGGAGCCCTCAGGAAATGGGATTAGTAAGAAGAGACAGAGTCTGTCCTCTCTGCTGTGTGAGGACACAGCCGCAAGTCAGCCTCCTGTGTACCAGACAGCGCCTCCCAGCCTCCAGGACTGCAAGGACTGAACGATTGTTATTTAAGTCTCTCAGTCCCCAGTAGTCTGTTATACTGGCCAAACAAAGACAGACTTGTCCTCGAATCCATTCAAAGGCACATCAACCTGTCTTCAATTTAATCATTTGCAATTGAATTCTGCATGGCCCCCAAAGTCAAGTACTAACAAGTTTTGGATAATCCAATATATTTGCTTCAGACTTCCTAATAATCTACCAGTTTACCTTGTTTTTTTTTTTTTAATTGACTACTTTTACACAAACAATTTTTGGGGGGGGTGGCTAAACCATTGCTTATTTCTCAGAACCAACTACAGAATGAAGAAGGATCACACTGTGCCATCAGTTGCTTCAGCAAGCAGTAACGTGGGGCTCTGTCACGTACAGTTTGGGGAGTCCCATCCTCATATAGCCCTGTGTCTACTCAAGTCAATTCAGTGCCAATTTAATTGCTGTGAATTTTGGAGCAGAAGGGAACTTGGCAACTGTCTACCCTAGCTATCCAACCTTTTTAGGCTTTTGTGAATTAATGAGGTTGTGAAGGATGGTTTAAAATGGTAATTGGTTGGACTGTCAGATAAGGAAGTTAGAACTATATTCTGTTTCTTTTTAAAGATAGCCTATATCATTATGGCACTTGAATTACAATCATCTTGAAAGTGAATGTTTTGTTAACTTCTTTTATTAGATTCAGCCCCTTGTTATTTTAAAGCTAGAACACTATGTACTTTTAAAAAATATTTATTTATTAAGGCGTTCATTCAACAGACATCAATGGCTACTCACTGTAGGGAAATGCTACTGGAATTTCCATATAAAAATGAAAATGATCATTCTTATCAAAATAGACTAATATTACGAGAGGGGGTTCTATAATGAAACAGGTAACTCATGACACGATATAGCAAGTGATAATTTAGGTTTCTCTTGCATCTCACTCAGAGTCCTGCAAACCAAGAATGTGATTTCTAACCAGAGTTCAAGACGATGAAGAGAATATTTTATGAAATTAATTATGATGGAAATTTGACCTGTATCATGGTTGAATTGGGGTGAGATGTATGTTTTGAAATGTCTTTGTTGGCTGCTGAAATGCAGGGAATTATTGAAATCCTCTGCTGTTTTTTTTTCTAGGCACCCAACAACTGTAGAAGTCCTGTCTCTGCCAGTCCACCCACAGATGACACAAGAGAGGACGTTTACGTGAACTACCCAACCTTCTCTCGCAGGCCAAAGACTAGAGTCTAAGCTTTTCCTTCATGTGAGCAGATTAACAATGACTATTATGTACCTGGAATTTTATGCGGTTTCTTCCCGCTACCTGGTGTCTACCTTTGATATGGGTTGAGTGAATTTATTTCATTTGGTAGGAAAAATCTGAAATTACCTAGAGAACATTCTTAACAGAAATGTTTTGGAAAACATGACCCTCATTAGCACACACATAAAAGGAAACTTAACTAAATCATGTAATGGAACAATCCAGGGGAGATTAAGCTATTTACCAGGGCTTTAATGTTGTGTCTAGAATTAAGTATGAGAATAAACAGTTTCTGGATCCCCCTCCACGGGGCTGGAGCCACATCCCTGGTGTTGGCCCGACTCTCATGGGAGATTTCCCCTCACGTTGTCAAGATGGCTGCCAATAACTCTTGGCAATTTGTGCATCCTCATTTCTGTCTGGTACAGAGATTGATTGAAGCAAACAATTTAGGTTATTTTTCTGTGATAAATCAGGCACTATGGCTAAAAAGGCTAAAATGGCTTAAGTCAATTAAGGGTTCTCCTATAGACCTGGGGGTGGGGTGGAAGCACAGAGAGGTGTCGTCAGAAGAGGGAAGGGGAGCTCGGAGCTGGGGAGATTGCTCCAAATGTTAAACACCATGATGTTCCAAGACATGGCTTGTTAACCAACTAAAAAGTGAACACACATGGGTTCTACAAGTACAAGATCTCTGACACCTCTTCTAAAATCTGGCATCTCATCATAGTTCAGAAGAGTGCTTAGTAATACATGAAATGAATAGTTGAGAAAAAGATAAAAGTGAAGGGGAAATCTCTTTCCTTACTAATCTCAAATATATCCTCTGACTCTGTATAGAATTCTTGCCACCATTCCAGGCCTAGCATCACAAGCAACTATGATACATGGTCCAATAATAAATAACTTCATGTTTTTGACATTGATTTTCTCCACTTTTGAGAATTAAATATATAAGTTCTCTCAAAAAGGTCATGAAAAGTATTTGTCATGGACAACTTGAAACCACAGCAGTTGTTATTAAAATAGGGACCAGTCATGTCTAAAAGAGTCATTACTTAACTCTAAGCATCTCTAAAAGAACACCATAATTAAAAAGTTCATTACCAAGGCTATATTTAGATGTCAAAGTTGTAGATTTCATGCTCATCTTAAGTAAAACCAATCCAAATTCTTATGTTTTCTAGCTAGACTCTAAGTTATAATTTAGTTTTAAACTAATCAGTGGATATTTTATGATTTTTATCCTTAAATAACATGCATGCCAAATGGTGCAATTATTGTGTAAATTATAGAAGTTGTGAGTGCCCACATGTTTGTGAACTACAAAATTGTGAGAGTTTTTTTAGAAACCTCTTTCAGAAATGAAAATATAAAAATGACCATTTCCCAGTTACATATATACAAGAGGAGGTTACTCTTATTTTTGTTATGTTTGTTGAATGATCTTTATATCAGGTTCCATAAATTATGGAACACAAAACACAACATTAGTACACAAAAACATTAGTGTAATGAAGTTGAAAGGCTTTTAATAAGTAAATGATATACTGTTGGATCTATCCAAGATCCTATGGCTCAATCTATTCATTTACATGGTGAAGAAAGCTTAGCATTATTTAAAAGGAAAACCATTTCTTTTTCTTAAAGGTTAAAGTCGATCAAATGTTACTTTCTGGAAGATTCTGATAATGAAATTCTCAGTGATTATTGTCTGTGAGATGGAAACATTTTTACAATTACATTGTGGGGAAATATAATCCCATTTTAAGAAAGAAAATACTGGGGATGTGAATGGAGCAACCAGAAGCCATCGTCCAGTCCTGGCCTGTCCTTCAGGAGGGCTGCCGTAGCAAACCACTCCAGTTTGCAAACCCTCTGGGATGTTTGCCATGTCTCTCTTTTTCTATGAATGTTTTGGTTGCTTTTAATCTCTGCAAATATTTATAAGAACTATTCACTCTGTCCCTTTTCTTTTCTATATATTCTTCCTTTATAGCACTCAGGATTCTTTTCTCAGGTTTTGGAACCATCCTAAGTCCTGCGGAAATTTCTCTGACCTTCCCTGCTGCTCCTGTTACCTGCTCAGCTGTTCAATGCGGATAGAATTCTACTCATTTATTTGCTCTCTCTGAACTTCTTTATTTAACAAAGCACTTTCATTGTAGTCTCTTTACCATTATACCTAATTCACTAGAGGTTTGGAACTCCACTTACTTACTATAGATATTTTTCCTCCCTAATCTTTTATGCCTATATTCTGGTTGTTATTAAGGAAACAGATCCAAGTGGCAGACCCATGGAATACTATATCGGAATTCAGAATTGTGATAAATTATGTTTTAAATCAATCTCTCTCTCTGCAAGGTGCTGCTTTGGAAGCAAGATGCTTCTTAAGATTTTTTTTTTGCATATGTAATTTATATTAACATACAACATTAAATTAGAATCTATGCTTCCTTTGGATGCCATTCTTTTAGTATTTACATTAAAGCAACCGATTAAAGAATGTTACTTTGTGATAAGGTAGATGAGTTTGTGAAACATCATTGTAGTGTAGAGTTTGACAGGGAAAAACACTTCTTGTTAGTCGATAATGACTTATCATCAGAGAGACCTTCAGATTTTGTTTAAAGGACCTCATGTATGTTGAGAAAATAGAATAGAAATTTCATTATCTTGTAATTATGCTTATACATGGTAGACGGGTGGGTGAGGATATAATTTTTAGTTAATGAAAATTCAAATTTATATGATTTATGTAATTCAGTTTATTTCTAAAATAAACCACCAATTTAAAAGATAAATTAAATAAAAATTAGTAGATTTGCTTTTATTTTGAACACCCAAATAATGTTGGCTTATACAGAACTGTATTAAATAAAAATTAAGCAGTATTGTAGACATGTTCCAAATTGGGAGAGTCCATATTAGAATTAGAGATCACTACAACCAAAATGTTTCTCTATGACTTAACAGGCTGTATTTTGTGCTGCTTGTGTGAAATTGCCCCAAGATTGAAGATATTATGGAATAAAGATACTTATGAAATATAAAAGGAGATACTAAGTTGGGAATACCAAGTTAAGCTTCGAAACAATCATAATGAGAAAATATCTTGGAAAAACATGAAACCATGTAAACATGTAACATTGTTTTATCATCATTGTTTGGCTACTATTAAAATGTAACGTCTAGGAAGAGTTGACTTTCACATTCAGGCTTTTGCACAAGTTAGTATATGTTCACCCTGGTCTGTTCATTGGAATTATTCTGGCCAAGTCTGTGAGCTCTTGTACATTTATCTGAATACTAAAAATAAGTTGGTTTTTTTTTTTTTTTAATTTTTCCTTTGCTATGATTCAGTAGGCAGAATTGTGGCTTCTAGAATTAACTAGCAATGTTTTTAAAGGAAATTTTATAAATCTTTAAGGTCAGTTTACATATTATATATCTTATATTTTTTTCAGGATTTGAAGCACTAATTATATTGTAAGATAAGGTCTTATTGAGAAGTATGTGTGATACATGTCTGAGATAATCTTGGTTTATTGCCTAGTGTACTGTTTGAATAAGTTATATATTCATTCTATTTAGAGTACTTTTTCCAGTTTTAGGGTGTAATTTTCGGGTTTTGTACGGCATGCAAATGTTTATCTTGTACTGTATTCTGTTGTTTTGAATGAATAAAATGTATTTCTCCATGATCACTAGTTTCATTTTCAATCTGAGAATAATAGGCAAACAGGTCTACAGAATAAAGTTAACATAATGAATTAAATGCAGAAAAAAAATCAAACCAATGACAATTTGTGATTTCTACCTCAAGGGGACATTTTGTGTATTGACAAATGTGTATAAAGGGCTATTAATATATAAAGAGCTATAATATATAAAGAATTATTAATATATAAAGTTTTTCACAAAAATTAGCAATCCCCTAACCTTTCCTATTTTCTTTCCCTTGAGACAAAACATTTCACATCTTCTAACTCATTATTTTAATTCTTTCCATTTTTCTGAATAGCGTACCTATAATACTACATTTATCTGTTCCAGTTTTAGACATTATTCATCCTGTTTTAATTTTTACTTCTTTTCAGATTATTATGAGGTACATACATTTTGGTTTCATAATTTGCTTCTGTACAGTTTGAATCAAAGTTGTAAGTGTGCCCTTCACCCAGAAAATGGGCATAGTACCTGTTAGGTGTGAATTTACCTGTCCCCTGCTCCCCCATTCCACCTGCTTGATTTCCATTGAGTTTTGTTTCCCTAGGTACATCTAAGTGCTGGTCAGTTAGTTCCAGTTTAGTACTGAGTACATGTGGTGTTTATTTTTCCATTCTTGAGATACTTCACTTAGAAGAATGGTCTCCAGTTCCATCCAAGTTAATACAAGTGGTTATAGTTCATTACTTACTATTATGGCTAAGTAGTGCACCATGGTATTCGTATACCACATTTTAAAAAATCCACTCATGTATTGATAGGCACTTGGCTGTTTCTACATTGTCGTGATTGTTAATTGTAATGCTATAAACATTTAAGTGCAGTGTCTTTTTTTCACAAAATATTTTTCCCCCTTCGGTAAACACCTTGCAATGGGATGGCAGGATCAAATGTTGGGTCTACTATTAGTTCTATGAGATTTCTCCATAGTACTTTCTAGAGAAGTTGTACTAGTTTGCAGTCCCACCGACAGTGGGTAAGAGTTCCTTTCTGTCTGCATCCATACCAGAATCTCTTGTTTTGGGACTTTTTGATAAAAGCCATTCTCACTGGAGTTAGGTGAATCTCACTGTGGTTTTGATTTGCATTTTCCTGATACTTAGAGAGATTGAGAAGTTTTTCATGTGTTTATTGGCCATTAGTATATTTTTACTTGAAAAGAGTTGGTTTATGTTGTTTGCCCACTTTTAAATGGGGTTATTGGATTTCTTCTTGCTCATTTGCTTTACTTCTTTGTAGGTCCTGGTTATCAGCCCTTTGGCAGGTGTATAGTTGGCAAATAGTTCCTGTCATCCATGGGTTGTCTATTTGCTCAACTGATTGTATCCTTCATTATGTTGAAGCTTTTTAATTTGATCAAGTCTTGTTTATCTTTGATGTCGCTGTGATTGCTTTTGGGGTCTTCTTTATAAGTTCTTTGCCTAAGCCAATATCTACAGGACTGTTTCCAACATTATCTTCTAGGATTCCTTTAGTTTTATGCCTTAGGTTTAAGTCTGTTATCTTTTACATGTGGCTCTGCAGTTTTCCCAGCACCATTTGTTGAATAGGGATTCTTTCTCTGTGTGTGAGCTTTTGTCTGCCTTTTCAAAGATAGGTTTCCCCCTCTGTGCACATCCTGGGCAGTTCCTTCCTCAGTGGTTCATAGTTCTCTCTGTAGAAGTGTGTCACTTACTTAGTTAAATATATCCCTAGGTATTTTATTTTCTTTGTTGTTATTGTGAAAGATACTGAGTCTTTGATTTGATTCTCAGGTTAACTATTGTTGGCATATAGGAAAACTACTGACTTTTGTAACCTGAGACTATGCTGAATTTATTTATCAATTCCTAGAGTACTCTTGGTTAAATCTTTACATATTGGCTAGTGAACCACAAAAGCAATAGCCATTTAGGCAAGAGCTTCATAGACACCTCTTACAAATTTCCCCTTCACATTAAAGTAACAGGTTATGAGGGCAATTATGTTTACCAAAAAAAAAAAAAAAAAAAAATCCAGTGCTGTGACTCACACTTATAATCTGAGCACTCCAGGAAGCCAAGGCAGGTGGATCACATGAGCAAGGCCCTGTCTGTACTAAAAGTAGAAAAACTAGCCAGATGTTGTGCTGGGCACCTATAGTCCCAGCTACTTGGGAGACTGAGGCAAGAAGATCTCTTGACCCCAGGAGTTTGAGGTTGCTGTAAGCTATGATGCCACTGGCACTCTATCCAGTGAGATAGAGTGGTATTAGTTGTCCCTAATATTCCCTTATTACCCTTTGACATGTATAGAATCAGTAAGGAAGATCTTGCTTTCATTTCTAATATTTGTTTGTTTTAGAGACAGAGTCTCATTCTTGTTACCCAGGCTATAGTGGTGTGGTATCATCATAGCTCACAGCAACCTCAAATTCTTGGGTTCAAAAGATCTTCTTGCCTGAGTCTCCCAAGTAGCTGGGACTACAGGTGCCCCCCCGGATGCTTGACTAGTTTTTTCTATTTTTAGTAGAGACAGGATCTCACTCTTGCTCAGGCTGTCTTGAAATCCTGAGCTCAAGCAATCCTCCTGCCTTGGCACTAGGATTATGGGCATAAGCCACCATGCCCAGCCCATTTCTGATATTTGTCTTGTGTCTTCTTTCATTTTTCTTGGTTAGCCTTGCTAAACTTTCTGAATCCCTTTGCTCTTTTCAAAGAACCAGATTTTTGTTTCATTGGTTTCTCTCTCTTTTTAATTACAGTGATTTCTGCTCTAATTTTTATTTTCCAATGCTTACATTGGATTTATTTTTTTCTTCTTCCACTGGTTTCCTAAGGTGAAAGTTTGAGTTATTGATTTTACATGTTTCTTCTTTTCCAATATTTGCACTTAATGCTGTAGATTTCACTATGTTTCACAAATCTTGATAAGCACTATTTTTATTTAGTCTGAAATATTCTAGAATTTCTCTTTCTTCTTTAAGGCATAAGTATGTTCTTTAATCTCTATATAGTTTAGAATGTTTCTATTGCCTCTTAAAGATTGCTAATTTAATTTTATTTTGATTTAAAAACATTATATGATTTCTATTTTTAAAAATTCGTTAAGATGTGTTGTATGGCCTAGAAGGTAGTCTAATTGTGGAATTCTTTATGTGACACTGAGAAGAATGTGCTTTCTGGTCTTGAATATAACATTCTGTAAATGTCCCTTAGATCTGATTGATTGATAATGCTGCTCAGGTCATTTGTCCCCTCCTGATCTCCTTTCTTGATTTGTCACATGCTGACCGAGATGTGTCATAGCTGATAGAAGATTTGTCTATTTTCCCTCAACATTTTATTTGTTTTTGTCTTATGTGTTTTGACACTATGTTGTTAGGTACATACACTTTCCGTTTGTTAGGTTTTCTTGGAGAATTTCCCCCTTTTCCACATGTAATGCCCTTGTCATCCTGATAATTCTCCTTCTTCTGAAGTCTGTTTTTTTCAGCAATTAATGTAACTATTCTAGTTTTCTTTAATTAATGTTAGCATGTCTTATTTTCTAGCCCTTAATTTTAAATTATCTAAGTCTTTGTGTTTAAGGTGAGTTTCTTATAGATAAAATACAGTTGGGTCTTTTTAAAAATACATCATGTTTTTTACTTTTTAAAAACTTTTATTGGTATATAGTAGTTTTACATATTTTGGGAGTGCATATAGTATTTTGATACCTGTATACAATGTGTCATGATCAAATTTACTGATGTATAATAGTTTTACATATTTTGGGGGTACATGTGATATTTTGATACCTGTATAGAATGTAATGGGATATCCATCACCACAGTTATCTTTTCTATTTAAATTCACCCCTTTTAATTGATACAGTTAGGCCATTCAAATTTAAGTGATTATTAACATAGTTAGATTAAAACCTACCATGTCTATAACTATTTTCTAGTCTTGTACTAATTCTTTATTTCTTTGTAATTTTCCTTTCTTTTTCTGCCTTCTCTGATTTTAATTGGAGATTTTATATGATCCCATTCTTTCTCTTAGCATATCCCTTATAGGTTGTTCTAGGGTTTTATTTGGCTTTTTTCCTTTTCTGTATTTATTTTATTTAATTTTCTCCAAGCTTCCTGGTTCTAGGGTTTTGTGTCCGTCACTACTTTTGCCAACTTCTCACACATTATGACTTTAAAGATTGTTCCACTCCCTCGTCCTCTTCTGGGATTTTAATTATGTATGTTACATATTTTGAAATAATTCCATGGTTTTGGATGTTCTATTTGATTTTCTATTTGCATTTTAGTATGGGAAGTTTCTACTGACCAGTCTTCAAATTCATCGATTGTTTTCCTTTGGCTGTACCATGTCTACCAATAATCCCATCAAAGATGCTGTTCGGGCTTTCTGTTCCTGTGCTCTCATTTCTAACCTTTTTTTTTTTTAAATTTCTTGTTAGAGTGTCCATCCTTCTGCTTACATCACTCATTTGATCTTGCCTGTTGTTTGTTTTTTTCCCCTTAGAGTCCTTAATACATTAACCACAATTTTCTTGTCTTATAATTCTGATGTGAGTGTCATATCTGTGTCTGGTTTTGTTAATTGCTTTGTCTGTCTTCTCTTTCCTTTTGGCATGTTTTGCATTTTGCGTCATTGTTATTGTGGAATGCCAAATCTTGTGCATCATGCAATAGGAACTGAAGTCTTTTGTGTGCAGATTTATTTTAATTTGACCAGGTACTAAACTGTGTTTGAAGTCTGCTATAGCTGGAGGTGCTAAATTCCTTCAAATTCCTTTAACTGCCCTTATTTTCTTTCTTTTTCTTCTCTTGAATTCAAGGTTCCCTAAGTAGTCCTTTGAGAGACTTGTAGCTCTTGAATTTGCAATTCACTGTTGTTTTACTTAGCATTGGAGCCCGTTGGTGGTGGTGAGTTGTGAGGAATTGGGAGCGCTCTATAATTTTATAATATTGAGCATTTATTATAATTTATTATTATAAATTATTATAATTTATTATTTATTATAACTTTATAATATTGTGCTCTAAAATTTTATAATTTTATAATAGTGCTCAATCTTTCAGTGGGCCTGTGTTGGGCATTTGCAATTTTCCCTTGGTGGTATAGTGCTTCTCTCATCCTGCACTCCCTTTCATGGCTGTGGCATCCCCAATTTATTTCTTTAAAATCCTGACCACTGTTGACAATGTTATTATAATTTTTTTCTTCCTTGAGTGAGACAGGAAGACTGCAGTGGCTGGGACGAGGTTTGAGAATGGTGCTTTGTCCAAGTCTTTCCCACCTTTGCTGCTGAGAAGGCTGTCTGTTTTTCCCAGTGGATGTCCTTTTCCTTCTCTTGCCAGAGCCATAGGGGAGTTTTCTTGGATCCTCATGAGAATCTGGTGGGTTTCCCAGACAGAAAGCCTGTGAAAGATGGGAGTACTAAGCTCCCATGGGTTTCTCACTCATACTGGTCCACAAGCAGATGCCAGCAATTCCTCCGGCTTGCTAGTTAAGCATTCCTACTAGTTCATGGTTCCAGTGCTTTAGGTTCAGGCAAATAGCTATTGGTCGCTTTATCTCTCTGTAAGTGTCTATCGCTCCAGATGTTGGGGGCAGCAGTTTGCCCTGGCACCTCAATTCTTTGATAAGCCCAAGAAAAGTCCTTGGTTTTGATCTGTCCTACTTTTTCTTATTGTAAGTATGGTGGTGACATCATTAAAATTCTTTATATTTTGGCACAGAAGACAAAAGTCATTCTCCATGTACTTAATATGCTCTGTCCTATCTTGGTTTCTGAGCTATTTCTTTACACTGACTCTGTAATGCTTTGCTGGGAGGGCCCTGACACTGGACTCTGTTTCATCTAACTCCCTCTGGTCTATTCTGGGTTTCAGCCCATTTTTAGATTCAGCTGAAAAATATGTATGGTACCGTGTTTCCCCCCAAATAAGACCTACCCAAAAAATAAGCCCTAGCAGGATTTCTATGCATTTATTAAATATAAGCCCTACCCCGATAGTAAGACCTAGTGATGGGCATGACTATGCAGTGTATCAAGATGCATTTCAGTGTGGAGAGGTAAGGAAGACTGGAATACCTTTTATCTGCCACAGCTCCTTTCTCCAAGCTGTTAGCACTTGTGCAGGTGCACGTTGGTAACCGCGGTAGCAGGCATCCTATTGTGCATGTGTGAACAGCTAAGGGAAAAGGGTTCATGCATCACTAGCACCAGCCCCATCAACAAAGTCGGCTTCCCCCATCAGGTTTCAGAAGAAGATGACTTAACTGTATTTGAATAAATGTAGATTGTTGTATTATACTTAATAAAAATAAGACATCCCCTGAAAATAAGCCCTCATATGTCTTCTTGAGAAAAAATAAATATAAGACAGTGTCTTATTTTTGGAGAAACATGGTATGTAAAAATTGGGCACATGCTCATTTTAACAAAACAAATAGGAAATGTAGAAGACCGTCTGAATTAGTATGAGATCCTATTCCATTTCCCTGTTTGTCCTCAGACCTACATTGGGCCTCATAAAAATTTTTAAATCCAAATAGAAGCAAAGGGTAATAGAGAAAAATTTTGTCTCAAGCTACAATATGTCAAGTGTACCTAATTAGCAAAAACTAAAGATGAACTATCAGGAACTCTCCTTCATTACTCAGCTTAGTCTAGGACATCAGATTTTATAAACTGTTTTTTTTTTTGAATTCTGTTAAAATAAAATGAAATACCATTCCCAGAAAGGTGTTTCACTCATTGTAAGTATTCAATATTAATTTATTTTAAGGTTTGTTGCACAAAAGGTAAATGAGAATTAGAAGACACCTCAGGTAAGAGAAGCCATCATAACAACATGATCAAGAATTATATATGTCTACTAATTATAATTCTATATGTCTTCTAATTCTATATGTCTATGTATTGGACTTCTAAAGAAGAAAGCACAACAGAAGGGTAGATAACGCAACAGAAGGCAGAGGTCTACGTGTCCTGTGCCCATAACACAATGTCTGCTGGTGGAAAGATTTTTAAGACTGTGTGAAAGAGTCACTTTGACATGACATAAAGCCCTGACTATAGACTTGCTTCCTATTTTCTCAATCCATATGGTTATACATCAAAACACCACAAAGGTTTTATAAATAGATGCTTTAAGATCTTCTTCTCAAGCTGTGGCCTTTTCCCTTTTACATGTTAGTGGACGGAGTATTGAGTTGAACACGTCTGTTGATTTAGACTAGTTATCTAACAAACAAAAAACCTCTATAGCCCAAAACATGTCACTCTGTCTTCCAGATTGGGAAGAAGCATTCCTAATAGCCACGCAGTAAGAATCCCATGCCATTGAGGCTTCAGGGAGACTGTTGCATCTAGGTAGGGAAAGAAAGACACACGTGATCTCATTTATTCAATAGTCAACAGGAAGGGTCTGAACTTTTTGAGAGATCATAGCAGTCTGATGTATTAAAAAGAATGTTCCCAACCCCGCTCACAAACCAGGATGTTAATTGCCAAATTAAACACGTGGTAAACATAGCATCAAAATATTATTTTGTTTACAATGTTAAATACCACAATAAACATCTCTTAGGGTATAGTGTCTTTTAGATGCCTATGTGTTCAATGTCTCTATTGAAGAGTTAGGTACAAATGTCACAGGAAGGATGGAGTTACAGTTTGTTCATGAATATAGTGAACATTTTGTACTATATGCAATGTCAAGTTTACCTGAGGTATAAAACGTCACCCCAAATCAGTATAAATTGTGCACAGTATTAAAAGTAGCAGTGGGCATTGTTTTCCTTTAAGACCTTGTCATCCCACTTACAAATTCTAAACTTACAACAATTTCTTTTTAGCTACATTTCCCAGGCAGATCTCTTGATGGTCCATGCAATTTTGAATTTAGAATGCCAACTCCTTCCACTCTTGAGAAGGAAGGTCAGATACGGGGGAGGAGAGCCAGGGAGCAAAGCTGAGTAGAACCTTCATGATATATTTCCCACAACGTTTTTTCTTTATACTGCTGAGAGTTAAGGTGACTACAGAGAGTGAGTGAAATAGGTTATTTCTGGGTAGTGACCTTAATATGATCTTTGGAGGGGGGAGTACCAAGCTCTACCTCTATATTTAGCTCTCTGAGATGTAATTAGATTTTTTTAAATAACTATAAACCTCAGAAACAGCAGGGTACCTAAAACTTCTAATAGAAATTAAAACAAGAAAGTAATTTTTAAGCCCAGTGGTACTGAAGGGACGTTCAGGGAATAAGCCCAGACCATACATACCCGTTTCATGGATTGAAGGCCAACTTCTTCCTTAAGTGGTGAAGAGTCTTCAATCTTACTCTTTTTTTTTTTTTTTTTTTTGAGACAAGCCTCAAGCTGTCGCCCTGGGTAGTGTCGTGGCATCACAGCTCACAGCAACCTCCATCTCCTGGGCTCAAGCGATTCTCCTGTCTCCACCTCCCAAGTAGCTGGGACTACAGGTGCCCACCACAACACCTGGCTATTTTTTGGTTGCAGCTATCCTTGTCGTTTGGCGGGCCTAGGCTGGATTCAAACCCACCAGCTCAGGCGTATGTGGCTGGCACCTTAGCCATTTGAGCTACAGGTGCTGAGCTAATCTTACTCATTTTTGAAATCTCAGCTTTCATGTTTTTTAAAATAGAGTTTTGAAAAAGCATTTTTCCCCTTTGGCTTCCTTATAAGCAAAGGTTGCAAATATTTGGAAGAGTCTTGGATATTTAGAGCAGACGTCTCTATTTCTCGTGCACATGGGGAGTGACAAGGACAGCATGTTTGTCTTTCACGCAAGTTCATATCAAGAGGAAGGAATAGAGGGTTTTAAAAATGTAGAGAATTCAAATTGCAAGAGATGATTTTGGGGTTATGTTAAACTATGTCTTTAATGTTTTTCTGTGATGTAAAACAATCAGTCTAAATATTCAGGAAGAGAGAAGGAAAAAGAGGAGGATGAGGAGGCAGAGGACAAAAACATTCAGAGGCAGCTTTGAGAAAGGAGTTAGCAAGCTGGTGAGATGATCTTTCTTGCCATCTCCATGTCTTCCACAGGACTCTATGTAACCATTTGTTATCAGAAAGGCCTCCTGACACTCATGCACTTCAAAAGGAATTAAAATGTGGCAGCTACAAAGATCAGGAGATAGTTCATGTCCTTTACTCATGTTTTGGAGGTAGCAAGTGCTCAGTAAGTATTTAGTGATTGAATGCCTCTCAGATCAGACCAAATGCCTAGATATAGGATAATTCATATTTCCATGAATGTTTTCAGGGGTCCTCAAACTTTTTAAGCAGGGGGCCAGTTCACTGTCCCTCAGACCGTTGGAGGGCCAGACTGTGGGCCCCTGGAAGAGTCAGCAGCTAAGCAGGACAGGCAGTGGCAGCAAAAATACCTGGCAGGTGGATAAATGTCCTAGGTGGGCTGCATGTGGCCTGTGGGCCATAGTTTGAGGATGCCTGGTAGATATGCAATCTAGTTCTTGCTCAAACATTTATTCTAACGAGTCACCACAGGGATACCCAAATTTAATGAATTTGTGTAATATGTTTCTCAACTAACTCAAAAATAAAGATAGGAGATTTTCTTTATTTGCACATTACAGAAATAGCGGAACGATTGTTCTGAGGCTATGCCCTGTGACATATATTTATTAAGTATCTTTTGTGATGTCAGCTCAGTGCTTAAGTAAACCTTGACATTCTTTGTAAAGACACTTCCCCAGTGAGCATAGTCTCCATGACTCTAATAGTGATGAAATAAGGAAAGAAAATCCATTCAGTTCACACCACCAATTTGTTGTAAATGTGGCACCGACAATTCGTGTTCAGAATAAGCTGATTTCATTCAGCATTTAGAAGCAATGGGTGCTTTCATCATCACAGCCACTAAGGAGCACTTTTCAAATTTTCACTGGCTGCAAAGAATTGAAAAGTCTCATACATTTTTCACTGCTTCATCAAGTTCATGACTTTGACCAGACCTGCCCACAGAAGGACATTTTAACGTTGTTGACTGCTCAGTCCAGGGTCTCTCTCGCCCATTTTGATTTCTCTGATATTATGGAAGCTTCACATTCTCTTTAAAAGCATTAATCTCCAAAAGACAATTCATAACAAATGAATCTAGGAAACCAACAAGAAAGCCCTAGTTAGTATTTAAAGATTAAGTTTGAAAAACAGCTTCTGTAAGTGTACTTCCAGACAGTACCACATTCCAGCGGCAAAGGCTGCTGTATCACTGGATGGAAGGTGATAAGGAAGCCGTTAATGCCATAACTCATGATCGTCATACCCGGATGCATCTCGCCTTTGATGTTAAACTACCAGATGCTCCTTTTCAATACCTTCCTTTGGTTTTTAGAGCGTGAGCAGAGTGTGCTAGGAAAAGCCGTTATCTAGTTGTGTGACACTGAGCAGGCCCCTTACGTTCTCTGAATATCTTTTCAATAGAAGACAAAAGGGTTGCGTCTGATGCCATTTTCCATATTAATATTCTATGATTCCACCACACCAGAGTCAACCGAATACCAATTAAATTGTATTAAAAGATAGGGTTAGGAAAACACTGGAAAGACATCATAAATTCTCAGTAACCTTACATTTAATAAAGGGGCTTCTTTCACTTTATTTTGAAAATATCAAGTTCTAAGGAATAAGTAACATTATTAGGTTAGCAGAACATGATTGTCAGAATTTTGTTGAATTACATAGTTACACTTCATCACATAACAAAAATATCAGGAAATCATAGAATATTACAGTGCTAGCAATAATAAATAACTTGTGGGTAAAGCCACCCATTGAGTTGTTCAAAATCTCAGTCATGCAAAGGCGTGGCGTAAAGTAGTATTTTTGAATTGCTTTTTTTTTTTAAGTGATAGAGCAAATTTTAATGTAGTACAACTATAAATTATCTTTCTTGTAGCAATATCATCTGTGAATTTCTTAGAATTGTGAATAAGACATTGGAAACAATAGATTCAGTTCATCTGTTAAGGATTGAGATATAAAAGCTATGAATTCACAAGAACGTATTTCTTTAACTATGTATTTTATATACTTTTACCAAGGGGGAAAAATCACACAGACAGGTTTAAAAATAATTTAATTTCCTAATTTTATTATTGCCTCATTATTATAATATTTTCTTTTCTGCCAGAAATTCACATTTTGGTTCTAGGGACAGCTATTCCTTTGCATTTTATTCCAAAAAATGGTTTGACTAGTTTTTAAGTACATATGTCCCCAGGCTATTGTGTGGAATAGACTGTAACTAAAAATAAAGTATGCCAGATTATATAGTTTCCACTGGAAGAAAATCTATAATGGGTGTTTTATTTATTAACAAGGGCCTAATGCCCAAATTTATTTTTTATCAAAATGACCATAAACATTATATTTAATCAACTACAAATGACATCCCTTTATAATGTACAGTATAAGACTTCACAAAGTATTTTTTATATATATATAAATTAATTAAAGATTTACAAAAAGAAAACATATAACACATAATTTAATATATTTTAGATATTCATAGGGATAAGGATTTTGCAAGATGGGATAATTTTGTTTGGATCTTAGAACACGAAAAAGCCCAGAATGTGTGTGTGCTGCGGTTGGGGTGGGGGCGCCTCTGCAGGCCCCGGAAGCCTCTTGTGGTCTGCAGTAACCATGATACCAGTTTTCTTATCAAGGTGCAGCCTGATTTGTTAACATCATTTATGCACCACCTGCTGTAGCTAAAATAATGGAGTATCTTATAACTAGAAAGAGTCATACTTCATTATAGGTTTTCACAAAAAATTTAGAGCTCACCCCCTCACTCACTGATATATATTTTCCTGACCAGAATAAGCATTGTTTCTTGAACTATGTTAACAGATGTGTAAATTTGAATTTGATTAATCAAATTATACTTTCATATGAACCTATATTTTGTTAATTTCTGATGGATATTTAATATCAAGATACAACTATCATTTTATTCCTTCTTTTCCTTGGCTTTCCGACCTTCTGCCAAATAAACCCCCATAAATACTCCGCTGAGATATTTTCTTTGACAAAAGTCCTGCAGTGACTTTGAAAAAAAAAATAAATTAAATGATCATCTCAATCTCCTTCTTTGTCTGGTTTTGGATCTTTGAATGTTGGATATCTGATAATAACTCTTTTGAGGCTGTGGGTTTCTCAGATGAATTAATATAGAAATTAAACTCCAACATTAGCACGATTGTAGGATGAGAGGGTAGGCCTTTCTCCCTTCTTTGTCTACAGCAAGGATTGATTTTATGCTTTAACTCTAAAGTCATCCTAAAATCAGGAAACAGATTGAAGAAATTAATTGTATCGATTATTAAAATTGGCCCCAAAAAAGATTAGAAATTTTAAATTCATTAATGTAATACTTCTGACAATGAAGATACAGAATATGGGCTGAGAAAGCAAACATGGAATTTAAAATATAAAACAGAATTATTAAAAGAAATATTTTCACTACAAATGTATCTTTCCTTTCCTTCAACTATTTACAAAATGTTAAAATCTTAAAATAGGGGAAAATATCTGAAAATTTCAGCAAAATGTGATTTTCATATTATTTAGTAATTTTAACTTACATCCTATTTATCGAAACTTCAGTTAATTTAATTGCCTATCAGAGTTTATAAGGACAAACTTGATGTGTAAAATACTGCCACGTGAAATACTTGCCCCAAATTGCTGTTGAAAATGAAAGTTCTTCAAAGTTCATATAAACAATGTAGCCCTGCTGTTGTCAATCAGGCGACAAGTGTGTGGGGAGAAGTGCCATAAGTGATGACTCTGTAACGTGCCGGGGCTGATACGAATCCCCCAAATGAGAATTGTGATCACAGTATGATGAATTAGAAGACTGCAAAACACACACCCCTACTTAAAGTCTTTTTGTTTGTTTGTTTAACTATCACTTTAGGATAAACAAATTTGAATTTCAAACAAAGAACCGGGGGATTTAAGAATAAGAAAGCGCCTATCATCATTCATGACCTAGTTAGGGACTGCCCCATAGAGCTTCTCTACTGATGTAGTTGACCAAGAGTCCAGGAAGGGTAGGAGCCTCTGAAAAATACGGAAAAACACTTCAATGCACAAGGACTTGTTCCAAGGCCATGTGACATCTCTTAGCTTCTGCTACCTCCAGCTGGGAGCTGAACAAGGTGGAGCCAGAGAAACTGTCCTGTATCAGGAATGCGGAACTAGGCAAAGCTACTCTGGGCGGTTTCTCTGTCTTTGAGCCAATGACAGCATCCATAGATATTAATTTTCTCCTGAGGGAAACAAAGCAGGTCCTTGATTCTGCATGACCTTTAAGATTGCTTCCAGATCTAGCAAGCATTCCACCTCCCTAGAAAATGTGCCCAGCTTTTCACGGAACTTCCATGGGTGTCTTTAAACTATATTGCCTCCTCTATCAGAATAACAGCAGAAGAAATGATACAAGACCCACACTCTTGAGTAAGAAAAGGATTTATGGTAATTCCATGCAGAAAATGTGGGCAATCTCTCAAATGCATTTGTAGAGAATGGGTACACCTTAGATTGCTCTCTCCCCACTGATAAAATGTATCTTCATGATGAAATTCAAAAGAGGCTGACCACATAAAAGCAATTCTCATATTCCTGAAGATTCATTTTACTATAGGAACTTTGTTATACATTTCTCTTGCCTCAAAATTTTTTCAAACTGAAGGAAGCAGATTTGTTGGTGATGTGTTGTTTTCCTGTACTAAGTTAGTATGAGGTGACTCTAGTGAAGAAGGCTAAGTTGGTGACACAGGACAAGGGTGAGAAGAGTCCGAGTCTTACTCTGGACATTTCACTGGATTCTTTGTCATTTTATCTAAATTGTGGTGTTTCTAATTGGCCACCTCCTCCTCTATCCTCTCCATCAATTTCATAGTCTTCAAATAAATAGTCCAGGAATTTCACACACTAAATTTGTGTGGCATTTCACTGATTGTTGTAACTATTACTGTATACCCGCTGGTAAATTTTTGAGAAGGCTCTGGTTGGGAAATTGTGAAGTATAGTGAATGATTGCTAAAATAATTTGAAATTGCAAGATATAGATAGGTTAATAGAGCTGGAGAAAAATGTATAATTTTCACTTTGAGAAGGTTTTAGTATATATATATATATATATATATATATATGTTTTTTTTTTTTTTTAAACATGAATTGTTGAAGGCCTAAATCTCAGCCCCATTGAATGTGTATTGCCCATTTACTGTGCTGGCTATAATAATCCAAACTGGACTAAAATTTTTTAATAAGAATATAATTTGTTTTTACTGCAGCACTAATGGTCAATTTTAGTAAATATCTTAAATGATTTAGCAATGAGGGTACCCATGCTTTCTTTTCTTTTACAAAGTTTTCTGAAGGTATTAGCTGAGGAATGAGAAGACATTAATTTCTATTTTTAATATCTACTATAAAGATACCACATGCAATAAACTGGGTCTGTAGAAACTACTGCTAGCAATATAAAGTTATTGACCAGTCCACGGTTTCTGTACTGGATAGAAGGTGTAAGTGGTTCACCATTTTATAGGTGATGCAGAGTTTTCAAACATAATTGCCCAATGAAGACAAGGAAGGATTGTATAAGATATGAGGATTAGTACTCTAGTTAATATTTGGTGAGGAAGGTGAGGTTTACTTTTAATAAATATATTTTAATTTATTTCACATGCTCTATCAAACAGCTTCTTCCCTAATATATAAGTAAATATATAATTCTTATTTTATTAAATTCAAATTGTGGCAGTGGCAAGAACCTACTGATTCATAAATATTTGCAACTTGCCTAAATAAATTAATTCTGAGTGCCTATTGTTTGCTCCCTAAGTGGAAGATGTGTGTACTTTATAGTTAATACAGTTAAATATTGGATCAAGGTTATTTTGTACTTGCTGCCTTTTAACTATAATGTCATGTGCTGGTCGTGTGTACATTAATTACTATTACCAGAGGAAAACTGGGGACATAAATCCCCTCATGTAATCTTTCTGTGAAATGTATACATGCTCCAGGCTTTCTCTGGTGAGCAGCTGGTATAATTTATGCTGGGTTCCTTCCTCATCAGTCACTTCAAACCTGTTACAGAAATGTTGACCATTTTCATTTATCTATAGAAATCTAGATGGAACCCCCACTGAATCAATTTCAGAAGGAGCCAAAAGATGTCTTTGGTTCACAGCAATGCCTCTTCCCCATGAAAAAGTCTCATAGAGTAAAGATACCATATGATCTCTAAAGGGAGAAATGACTTGAAATTGCAAATCCATCTTCAGTCAAAAGCCTGCAAGCTCAGGTGAGTTGCATACACAGCCATGACCATTGTAGTTGCTCCAGTGGAATTGATTTTATGGAGTTTCAGGAGACTGGTACAGTAGTAACTGTCCATCTTTGGTTTTTGTAGAAGATTTGTCTCCTTCTCAATTTATTATGACGAACCCTGCCTGGTGTCAACCACACTCGGCTAATACAAATTCTCCTGCTGTTCATTCAGCAGTTTGGACTTAGCTACATTTGTAAGTATATTTGGGAGGAGCATGCTGGAATAAAACTCCAAAATGTACCATGAGCTATTTTACAGCATTAATCTCAGTGTGATGAAACTGTATGAAAGACTTAGGAAGCAAATTCCTCTCTCGCACACTCTTTTTATGATCCTACTTTCAGAATGAACTGGCCCAAGTTTCTGCCTGATCTTTGGTCTTCCTCAATGATGGTCACTGGTAAGGATCAGAACCGATTGGTGCTCCTGAAGCAATTTCATGTAGATATTTATCTCCTACCAAATGGAAACAAGAGCAGACTCATCTAATTAGCAGAATCCCCCCTGGACTCGCTGTCTGTGCTTCTGGCACATTAATAAAGCTGAGATGTGAATCAGGACCCCTGAGGGCCTTTCCCCACCAGTCGCTTGTAGAAACTTGTGGGGTCTAATCAACAGCTCGACTGAGTGAGCCGGTGAAAGGCCCACTAGGAACTGTGCTCAAACAGTCTCAGCTGGGAGTTGCTCTGGTGTGTTTGACAAACGGCATTTCAAAAGCAAACGCCATGTGCTAAAGAAATTCAGAGGTGTTTAACCCTGAAAGTTGAGATTTCAGGGAAGGCTGTGTAGTTGGAAGGAACCAGTCATCTGCTCCTCTGCTGTGTCAGCAAAATTCACAGGGCAGAGGGTTTGGGTAATTTTCTTTTTATCCCTGAAAGCTTAGGATAATTATTTTTTGCAGCCACATTAACTCCTATGATTAGCATCTTGATGGGGTTTTCATACCTATCTGAGTGATTCAGAGAGTCTAGGCAGTTGCTGCGAGTGCACATTTATCAAGGACAGATCTGGAACCATTTTTATTCGGCAGTTATTCACTCAAATATATTGTCAGTCTGCACTTAAGCTATGGATAGGGAAGAAAAAAATAGCTATTGGAGATCAGAAAAAAAGGTATGCTTTCAACAGACTAACTTTGATAGCTTAAGAAAATTTGCTATTAAGAAAAAAAAATCAGGTTTTCATCCTGCATGACCTGGGCTCACCTTCTATAAACTCAGTCTGAAGTATCTGAGAGATAACCATCTGAGGCATGTGGCATCAGATGATTCAGGAAGGATAATTTTTCTTTTTACTTGAGGAAACTCCAAAATGAGGAGCAAACTATGTGGATCAGAATCACCCGAACCTCATCAGTTTACACCACTTCCCTCTTAACCTTGTAGATTTGTCCTTGGTGTCAGGATGAAAAAAATTGCAGTTGACCTACTTTTTCTTACAATCCCAGACAACCCACATGCAGTAAACAAAAAAATTAAATCCCAGGAAGTTTTGGTTACACAATAAATTAGAAACCTCTAATGGTTCTCTGAGAACGACATCAGTGAAATTTTAAATACTGATGTTTACAATCCTGTGCCCATTTGTTCTTTTCCAGATCACAAAATAGCTGAGTTCTTTTGCATTGTATTTTTAGTTCTTCCTTAAACCGTTTCTCACCTAGAGCCTCTCTTTTTATCCCCCGGGGTTAAATAGAAGCTTCCTAGTGATCACAGCCAGTCTTCCTATGCAGCTCCCACTGTCGGCCAAAGGCAACACGATTGTCAACCAGAAAAGGGCACTAGCCAGAGAGTCAGTGTGATGATGGGATGTGCAGGACGGTTTGGTTCTTTGCTTCCAAATGTTCCCCTTGTCACATTTTCACTTGCATTTGTCAGAGGAGCAGACTGGATTATATAAATACTTTTGCTAATAAGAAGCCTTTTTTTTTTTACAGCACTATTTTAAAAATAGCTATTCAACACAACAATCTTAATTTTAATGCACCAAATTACAGTTTTCAACAATTGAAGTGAGCATGTCCTGTCACCCTCAGCACATGTTTGATAGACACTTGTTATATATATGGATACAGCAATATCCAGGCCTATGTTTGTCCACACACACACGGCGTGGAGCTACAGAGCCCTGCTTAACAGTGGGTTCTGAATTTATATTCCCTTCATTGTCACTGGACTTCTAACTTACTGGAATGTTCCTGTCAAAGCTTTGAAAGCCACGGAGATACCATTCTGTCCTCAGGACAGACCCTCTGCTCAGACGGGAGGACTGAGCTGGAGGCTGGAGGGGTGAGGTGTTCCCCACACAAGCAAACCCCAGTGCAGGGTGGCCAACTTCTCTCAGTGCCAAGGCTTCCGCTACTGGCAGACCCAAGAATTTTGTTTATTTAAATGACTGTTCATACGATTTAGATTCTATTTTTGTAAAACATAGATCTCCCCCCCACCAAAAAAAAAGTTCAATAAATAAAAGGACTTAGCCACGGAATCAAGGAAGCAGAACTCCAGTTTTTAACCTTCCAATGGGATTGGGGCTAGACCCGACCCACGTCAGTGTACTGCCGTTGGTCTTGCAGGAGGCGGGGCGCGATGACCCCGCAGGCGGCCCAGCCGAGTCTCTCTGGTCAGCAGCGACTCCCCACGGGTCATTGAATGAGGCTGGAGCTGTAGCTGAAGCCGTAGCTGCTGGACCGCGACAGGGGCTGCGGTGCCTCCTCGCTCTGCTCCCCTGAGTAGCTGGGAAACGTCTGCGCTCGGGACATCTTGGAGGAGCCAAACCCGTGACCTGGAGAGGAAGAAAGGGGAGTCTACATTGGCGCTGGATTGCTTAGGGCAGCACAATCCACAGCAGCCACGGTGTGGATCAACCCAAGTGCCCATCAGCCCATGGACGGGTTGACACCACGAGATACTATTCAGCCATTAAAAAGATGGAGACTTTACTCCTTTTGTATTTGCCTGGATGGATTCGAAGAACATTCTCAGTAAATTATCATGACAATGGAAAAGCAAGTACCCAGTGTACTCAACACTACCACGAAGCCAGTAGGGGAACAACTGCACACCCACAAGAGGGGAAAACAATTCAATTCAAGAGGTGTGGGGGGATGGTGAGCTCTGGCCGCACAGCACACCTCTGGGGTAAAGGGCTCAACTACAACTTGGACTTTACCTCACAAACCCAAACCACATAACCCATCAACTGTACCGTCATATTAATCTGAAATTAAAAAAGAAGAAAATAAATAAAAGGAGAGTCCTTGTAAGAAACAGATTCAGAAGAGCAGAAGGAAATGTTAGACAAGCAACAATGTAGGAGCCTTCAAATCCCCATGAGCCAGCTTGAGTCCAGCCAAGGAAACTGAGCCTTGGTTGCCTTGATTCGTGATCAATTAAAATTGGTTTTATTCAGAACGTCATAATTTCCCCAAATGCACCTTCAAAAATTCCAGATGCCAGAGAGTCAGGTAGATGTTTTAGGGGTCTCTAACTTCTATGATCCTTCGACTTTTGAAATAAAAGCTGAAAAGACTTTGCCCCCAAAAGCTGTTTTTGATGGAAAGCCTATGAGTAGCTTTATTTTCATTTATGCTCAATATCAGTGTATAAAAGCAAATTACATACTTTCTTCCCTCTGTGAACAGGTGAACTACACTCAATCCTAACCAGTAACCGTTGATTATTGGGAGAAAGCTTCTAGGGAGGTCCGGCTTATTATCCTGGTGGGTTTGTGTGGTGCCATGGCTGAACCCACTTCGTGATGCGGTGAACCAAGATGATGGAGCTTGGAGGTTACCACATAGCCTACAAAATGAATTCCATACAAAATATATTTAAAGAAAATTCTGACTATGCTTTTGTTCCTTCAGCTGCACCCCTGCCATGAGAAATTGCCTATCATTGCAAACCAGAAGAGAAGAGATTTCTGACAACCTGTCAGATGCTAGCAACACACGGTGACAAGTAGACATACTCAGCATTCAGAGGAACTTTCCTCATCCTATTTTAACCGGTCATTATTCTTCATACTTAAGAATAATTTGTATCTAATGGATGAGCTTAGGGGGAGAGAGAGAGAGAGAAGAGAAACAGATCATGTCATGTTTCAGATCATGTCTGAAACCCTTTCAGAGTTTATATTTTACCCAAAGGAAGAGATGTATTTAGTTTGATTTGTATTTCGTCTGATCACTAGGGCAAGGATTGAGCAGATGACAATGTGTTGACACAGAAACCTCGACTGCCTCATCCTCTGACTCCTCAGATGACCCTGTCCTTTGCAATGTCACATACTTAAAGCTAGTTTCATTGTCAGGTGCATTTGGTGACTTGGAAAATACCTTGCAGTGTGGGAAACTTAGGAGGCAGGGAGGAAACCCCAATAAATTGGGTAATTAAAACTGGTAGAACCCCTTAAATGTGTGTGTGTGTGAGAGAGAGAGAGCGCGATATCTTGTTTTCAGATAAAAATCATTTTAGATTCACTATTTGCCTGATTCTTTCATCTAGGACTCACCCAAACAGCAGATCAGAGAGGAAAAGGCTGGGCATTTCTGTCTGGGGTGAGGGTCCTCCTGCCCCACTCCCCTGTCTGGGCCAGCTCTAGTCCTGAGCTTTCAGAACCTTCTGCTCCCATAGCTCCTGCAGTCCCTTCTAAGGCTCTCCCCTCCCTCCCTCTCCTAGAGTCCAAAAGAGAGACAGCAGTGAGCACCAAGTGAAGGGTCCGCACAGTCAGTGCAATACAGAATCAGAGGGCACAGCCAGCAGAGTTGAGGAGAGCCGTGCTGTACTTAGCCCTCATAAATGACTTCCCTTCCATCAAGTGTGCAAGCCCCACCAGTACCATGGAGCTTAGAAACAGGCAACCTGAGTTCTACCAGACCTCATTTTGTGAGCCTCATTTTCTGCACAAGAACATATTTTCCTAAGGTTGTTGAGGATTGTAGGAAACAACACATAGGAAGACACCTAGGATGATAGGTGTGCCAGAAATGTGAGTTTTCTTCTTTCTTTCTACACCGAATGAGTCCGTATTCTTGTTATTCTTTTGGTTCAGTGCTTATACTTTCTCCACTATCTCAAGACACTGCCTATCACTGCTTTTATGGCTTGAATGTGTTTCCCGAAGTTCATGTGCTAGAAACTTAACTCACAATGCAGAGGTGTTGGTCAATGGGGCCTGATAAGAAGTGATTAAGTCACAAATGGATTAATGTCATTATCATGTGAGCAGATCACGTATCACAGAAGTGGGTTCGCATGAAAGCAAGGTCTGTCCCCTCTTACCCTCTAGCCCGTCTGCTTTCCACTATGGGGTGACCCAGCAGAAGGCCCTCAACAGATAGGAGCCCCTCTGCCTAGACTGTAAAAAATTTGGTTCTTTTCTTATTAATTATCCAGTGTGTGGTGTTCTGTTATAGCAACACAAAAAAAGGACTAAGATGCTAATGTGACAGACTTTGAATATTTTTCTCTTTCAAGGTCAACATGGTTTTCTTCACCTCCTCTAAGAATAATTTTTAGTCTAATTAGAAATTAAATAACAATTTTTCTTATTGTAGACATTTCTTTGCCAACAGTGCACAAATGATGCTATTAAGTGCTTATCATAAAACTAACATACTTCAATCAGAACTGTATATATGAAGGTTTTATGAGGGCTATTTGATTTTGGCAATAATTAGTGTAAGAAAAAAAGAAATAATTAAGCATTTTCTCAATATTCATTTGAAGTATACCCTTAGGCACTGTTGATGAAAGTGGAATAAAATAAAAATCAACATAGTAGCTTAAATTAAAAGCCTAATGCAACAGACCTATTCATCCCATTATTCAAGGACTCCAGCTAAAAGATTCCTAAACTTTCCATCCAGATTATACCCTAAAGGATAAATAAGGTTGGGATGTACCCTACGGATCCAGGGTATGCTACAATTTAAAAGCCATACATTTGTTAATCACTATTAGTCTATTTAAAAAGTCCTCTTGAGTTTTTTTTGATTTCTAATCTATTGTGTACTCATGGTTGTATTAATAGAAAATAATATTTTCTACTCATATATTCAAGTTGTTTTGACAGTCTTGGGAAAAACATACTCTGTTTACCTCGTGGTTCATGAATACTCTGGAATGACACTCATACCCCTCCCCCATCACCTTCTCCCCATGGTATAGATACATGTTCTAGAAACATAGTCCCATTCCATAAATAAAGAAATATATTGGATATAGAGGCATTTAAAACATTTGCTTTATCCCACCAAGTTATATGACACCCCCCAATTTGGAGCTTAAGTGTTTCATACAGTAGTGACGGCAAAACCACTCTAGTCTTGAAAAGAAACTTCCCTGCTGTATCACAAGATTCCGAATATAGGAGGAACACAAATAAATTTGAAAATAACAACCAAATTAGAATCCAAGACCAGAGATTCGCATCATGTATAGAAGAAAAAATGAGAGTGGCAACTCAGGATGAATATCCTCTTTCCCAAGAAATTGAGAAGTGCGTGGTCCAGTACTGAGCTACCCCTCAGTATCCCCTATGGCCCAGCCTCTGCTTTTTTCTATTCTTATCAACACTGATTTTATTCTTGATATGTAATATAAAGGAAAATTATTTTTTGTAAGAAGTAAGAATCCCGTGGCACCTGTGGCTCAAAGGAGTAGGGCGCCAGCCCCACATGCCGGAGGTGGTGGGTTCAAACCCAGCCCCAGTCAAAAAAACTGCAAAAAAAAAAAAGTAAGAATCCTAAAGCATAAAACTTGTATTAGTTGGTAGAGGCCATGGGCCCAGTAAAGCTATTTAATGATTTAAATTTAAGTGTTGTATTAGTTGTTAGAATTCAGGGGAGATGAAAAGGTATTGCCCCTTGAAATAACAAAATAAAAAAAAAAAAGCAAAATATAAAGTTATCTCACAAGGAAGGGAGCCCTCTGGAGCAAAAGCATTAACAGGAACGAGGCCTAAAAAAATTTTGACATCTTCTAACCATAAGAGGGAGATGGCAGGGCAGGCTGCAGGTTCAGGCCTGAGTGGTGGAGGATAGAATGGAAGGAAGAACTCAGGTGCAGAACAGAGATCAGAGGTCTCACTACAGTGAATTGAAAGCCAGGAGTTTTCTATGGTGTGTTTAACACTTGTATGTTAAGCTTGCAGTTAGGAAAATGTTGAAACTGAACCAGAAGTAGAAGGGACCCACGGTGGTCTCTTATGGGTAAGAGGATTACTGTACATATACTTTTAACTGTTATATCATAGTTGTGCATATTTGGGAGGTACATGTGATGTTTTAATACATGTATACAATGTGTAATGTTCAAGTCAGAGCATGTGGGATAGTCATTACCTCAAACATTTATCTTTTCTTTGCATTGAGAAAATTACAATTCTTCTAGCTATTTTTAAATAAGCAATATATTATTAACTATAATTTCCTTACCGTTCAATTTAATACTAGGACTTATTCCTTCTATCTATCTGTATTTTTGTGCCCATTAATCACCTGCCCTTCAGCCCCCCTTTCCCTTCCCAGTCTCTGGTAACTATCCTCATACTCCCCACCTCCATGAGATCCACGTTTTCTGCTCTAGTATTTCAATGAGAACTTGCAACACCTGTAATTTGTCTTTCTGTCCCGGGCTTATTTCACTTAATGTAATGACCTCCAGTTCCATCCATTTTATGGGAAATGACAAGCTTTCATTCTTTTTTATGGCTGAAATATATGTTATTGTGTATAAACACCACAGTTTCTTTATTCATTCATCCATTGATGGACAATTAGATTGATTGCGTATCTTGGCTAGTGCAAATAGCTCTGCAGTAAACATGGAGTGCAGATATGTCCTCAATGTACTGATTTCCTTTCTTTTGAATATATACCCAGCAGTGAGATTGTTGGATTACATGGCAGTTTTATTTTTAGTTTCCTGAGAAACCTGCATACTATTTTCCAAATGACTGAATTACTTTACATTGCTACCAACCATGTATAAGCATTCCTCTTTCTCTATATCCTTATTAGCATTTGCTGGTGAGATAATATCTATTTGTGGTTTTGATTTGCATTTCCTTGTTGATTAGTGATGTTGAACAGTTTTGCATTTAATGTTGGCCATTTGTATGCCTTCTTTTGAAAAATGTCTCTTTAGGCCTTTTGTCCATTTTAAAATTTTGTTTGGTTTTTGAAACAGGATCTTTCTCTGTGGCACAGGCTGGAGTGCAGTGGCATCATCATAGCTCACTGCAACCTCAAGCTCCTGGGCTCAAGAGATTCTCGTGCCTCAGCCTCCTAAGCAGCTGGGTCTATAGGTGCATGTCACAATGCCCAGCTGAATTTTTTTCTGTTTTTTGTAGAGACAGAGTCTCACTATGTTGCTCAGGTTGATCTTGAACTCCTGGCCTTAAGTGATCCTCCCACCTCAGACTCCCAAAGTGCTGAGATTATAGGTTTAGTTGCTGTGTCCAGCCTTTTGGCCACTTTAAAATTGGATATATCTAAATATATATGTGTGTATGTATATACATATATATTTTTGCTGTTTGGTTGTTTTTGTTTCCTTATATAATTCGATTAATCCCTTGTCAAATGGATAGTTTGCAAAAATTTTCTATGATTCTGTAGATGATTTCTTTGCTTTGTTAATTGTTACCTTTGCTATGCAGAAGTTTTTTAGCTTGATGTTATCCCATGTGTCTATTTTTGCTTTTGTTACTTGTGCTTTTGAGATTGTATCTAAAAAAATCATTGCCCAAACCCCTGTTCTGTCGCATTTCCCCCATGTTTTCTTTCAGTTGTTCTATAGCTTTAGGCCTTACAGTTCAGTCTTTAATCCATGCATATGGTGAAAGATGGGGATCTAGTTTCATTCTTCTGCATATGGAGGTCCAGTTTCCCCCATTTATTTATGCCATTTATTAAAAAGACTACCCTGTCTCCAGTGTGTGCTCTTGGCATCTTCATTAAAAATAAGTTGACTCTAAGTGTGTGAATTTATTACTGATTTCTCTATCTTGTTCCATTGACCCAGATGTCTGTTTTTATCCTGGTACCATACTGTTTGTGTGTTTTTACTATAGCTTTGTAGTGTTCTTTCTGCTCAGGATTGCTTTGGCTATTCAGCATCCTTCGTGGTTCCACGTGCATTTGGAATTTTTTTTTCTGTTTCTGTGAAGAGTGCCTTTGGTATTCTGATAGGGATTACCTTGAATCTGTAGATTGCTTTGGGTAGCACAGGCATTTAACAATGGTAATTCTTCCAATCCATAATCATAGTTTATCTTTCCATTTTTGTGTGCGTCCTCTTTGATATTTTTCCTCTACTGTTTTATAATTTTCTTCATTCGTTGATTGAATTTTTTGTTATTTTATTTTTTGTAGCTATAATAGGTAGGATTCTTTGTTGATTTCTTTTTTAGATTGAGAACTCTTAGCGTATAGAACACTACTGACAGACCAATAGCAAGAAATGATATTGAAGACATTATAAAGTGTCTTCCATCAAAGAAAAGCCTAAAAACTGAAGGATTCACTGCTGAATCCTACCAAACATCATTTAAAGGAGAACTAACCCCATTTCTACTCAGACTATTGAAAAAACTCAAAGATAAGGGAATACTTCCAAACTTATTCTATAAGGCCAGAATTACCCTGATACCAAAACCTAACAAAGACACAACAAAGAAAGAAAACTATTAGCTACTATGCCTAAATGCAAAAATTATCAATAAAATACAGGCAAGCAAATTCAACAATACCTTGAAAAGATTATTCACTACGGTCAAGTGGGATTCATCCCCAGGATGCAAGGATGGTTCAAATACACAAATCAATACATGTGACACATCACGTCAACAGAATCAGGGACAAAAGACACATGACCTTTTCAAAAGATACTGTAAAAGCAGTCAATAAAATTCAATATCCCTTCATGAGAAACACTTTTATAACACTGGGTATAGAAGAAACGTACCTCAACATGATAAAGGCCGTCCATAACAAGCTAACACTATCCTACTGAATGGGAAAAAATTGAAAACCTCTCTACTAAGAACTGGAATGAGACAGGATGCCACTCTCACCACTCTCCTTCAACATAGTACTGGGAGACCTTGCCAGAGCACTCAGGCAAGGGTGGAGATTTAACCTGTTTATTTGGTGGCGGGGGGTGGGGGAGGACATAATTCAGTCTATTACAAGTTAGAAAAATAAAATGAGTTAGGACACATTAACTTATGACACCTTTTCTTCCGCTAGGAATTCTTTTATTCCCCAGCTTTATTTGAGGTATAATTGGTATGTGAAAAACTGAACATAATTAATGTATACAATTTGGTGAGTTTGGGCATAATCATAATTACTTTCTAGACCTTTACTCTGGGAGGCAGTTGTACTTGTTTGTGAAATTATACAATTTGGCTTATAATTACATACAATGATTAAATATGACATGTAATTTTTCATCCTTTAAATTGTCAAAAAATAATTTAAAAATGTAATGGTTGTTTTGTATTACCAGGTTTCTGATATGAACTGTCCAAGTGCACTGCATTAATGTACATGTTCCCACCCAGAGGGTATCAAAGTACTTTCTTTTATAACTTTAGATAGATAATAGATATTATTTGATTTCTTAAATTGTTTTATTTTTAAGTGGGAGTATAAGAAATCACATATCACTGTTGTTATTTTCTTTATGCTACATTAATTGTCTAACATTTTTGTAGGCAAACCTACCTTTGTGTTTTCTGGGTTTCGTGTCTTGATAACAAGTCTTTTGTCATCACAAAAATATTAAAATATTTCTCTAACATTCTTTTTATACTTTCACAAATTTCTTCTACTACATTTAGCTCTTTAATTCATTTGGAATTTATCTTGATTCATGCCTAATGTAAGGACCTCTATATTGTATAATGGTTAATAGCCTAAATTCTGAAAGAACTTGTTTTTAATTCTAGCTCAACCACTTTTGAGCTGGGTGACATCCAGAAAGTTCTGTAGCTATGTCGTTCCTCAAGTTGCTCAGTGGTACAATGGCAATCATGATAGTTTACCCTAACAGAATCACGTACCTGATGAGTAAATACATAACCATGACAGGGCAGTATGATTGTATAATAGCATATTATGATAATGTCATCATATTAACAGTCGAGGTGCGCTGTGGTGCACACGTACACACATACACACCCTCATTATCTAATTTACTCTTCACAAAAGCTGCTGTCAAGGTAGAAATAAAGTGTTTATAATAGCACCCACATGTTGCATATAACCTGTCTCTGGTCTCTTTGGAATTTTTTAGGGTCTTTTCTTTATTCTTAGCGTTGTAAGCTTCATGATACTATGCCTTGCTAAAAGTATTTTTTTCAGATTTTACAAGACTTTTTTCAATCAAGGAGCCAAGGTGTCTCATTGAGAAATATTTCTGAAACATTATTCCAATTTCTCCCTACACTGGCGGAGTCCTAGAGTCAACCTAATTTTCATAGACTGGATGTGCACCACATGTACATGTCAGTACAGAAGGCCCAGTTCCTCGTGTTGGCCACCTCCGTATGTTGACCAGTTTGTCACTGTCCCTTGTGTGGTCAGCTTACAGAGGTTCTGCTGTGCTTGGATTTGCCTCAAAAGTGGTTTAATTTAATTAAAGCAGAATTATATTTTTAATACCCATTTTATAAATTATAAGAAAAATAGTCCTATCTATTGTTCTAGATGATGTAACATTCATTTATTCCTGTTGCTTGCATTTCTCTTGTATTTTAATTCTTTTTATTACCTAGTGGGATATTAATTTTCTGCAACTATGATCTCTTTGTGAAACTTAGATGAACTCTTTTACGATTAGCAGACAGAATTCATTTGGATAATTCTGGAATTTATAAACAATCAGTGACAAACAATAAAATGGTAAATATTAAAGTAGCATAATTTTAGTGGAAACAATATTAGAAGCAGAGAATATAGGGAAAATTCATTAATATTGATTAAGAAGAATAATGGGAAAATATTCTATAATGAAAACTTGATATTTAAATTATAAATATTTCATTGCTGTATTAAAAGGCTCAGCTATAAAATTTGAATTCAATATTGCTAGAAACAATATTATATATTGGTACATCTTTGTTTCCATTTTTGAACATATTATTAAGAAGTTTTAGCAACAAGGAGCTATTTGGGATCGTGAAGTACAGTATTTCTAGCTCAGATAGAGATCTGAGTCTATAAACTGAGCTGTTTAACAAATTTATTAAAACATCACATCAATGTCCTACAAATCAGTAATAGGAAGAATACATATACGATGTCGGTTCTTAAAGTATTAAGGAAAAACTAGGAAATGTTAGAGGATACAATTATTTTCCAAAGAGTTATAAACTAATGCACATAAATGCATTTCCATGAGAATGAGATTTCCCTACACAGTACTTAGATATTTGCTACAACAGAAATATTACAGAGGAAATTATTGGATATTATATATATTTAAGTAGAAGTTTGCAGAAAGTTCAGATTAAATATGAGAACATCATGAAATCATTTGAAATTTACTCCTAGGTTTTCATATAATGTAGTATAGTTTTATTCTTCAATGGATACAAGATTAAGCTTGCATTTAGTCTAGAAACTTCATAATGGCTTTGAGGACATACATTAAAAATTCTGCTTAACTTGACAAAGATCTGTTTTTCATATCCCTTTTTATAAGTTTGATATATGATTATCAAAGTAGAAGTTTGCCTAGGGCTTTTCCTGCCTAATAACTGATTAGATTAATTTTCCACCGATCTGGGAAGCATTCTGACCATCAGAAACAAAATTGTGATTTTTTTATATTTATAAATATTTCCTTTGTCAGCCTTAAAAGGCCACAATGCCTAAATGGGCCTGGCTTTCAAACGTTTTACCTTCATTATGAATTAACATAACTATTATGCTAACAGTAAAACAAAAATCTGAATGTTTAGAGGTAGCAGATGAGATTTAGAGAAATGGAGAGAGGACAAGCCAGGAAGCATCTGCTATGCCCTATTAAGCAGGTTGGAGAATTTTTTTTCTAGCAGGTAATGGAGCTCTTGAATGGCTTTAAGAAGATGAGTGCTTGGGTCAGACTTATTTTTTGAAAACTCACTCAGTAGGTCGATAGAGTAGCTGTTTTCATCTCCTTTTCTACCATACTGTATGTGATCAACACAATTTTGCCCCAGATAAAACATTTTTTATGCACAACTAGAGCAGAAAGAAAAAGACCCTTCTGATTTTGTATGCCGTTCCTGTGGCTTACTCATCATTCTTCCCACTTTCCTCCAGCTCATCAGTAATCCTCCACCGTCCAAAGGGAGAGATGAGAAGTGCTGGTGTAGGTCTAGAGAAGAGGAGGTGAGTGTGGTGGGGAATTGAGAAAGTTCATCCTACTGACAAAGGTGTACAAGGATTTATTATAATTAAGTTCACTATTCTAAGGCCTGAATTACACAGCTAACAAGCTATGCAGTAATTTTGGAGTCTAGACTTTGAAACCAAAGTTTCTATTGAGCCACAGGGGCCACCCAAAACCAAAGTTTCTAAAACAATCTTCTAGTTGGTAACACTGGAGAACAGATACTGCAGTGTCTCTGGTAGTGCTGTGAACGTCCAGAATGAGAGCAGAGATATGGGACTCATGGAAACGGAGTCCGGCAGTGTAGGACAAAGGAAGAATTCTCTTGATATGTTTTACATTCTATGAGAATGCTTTTCTTGGCGTGGGACCACTGTACCCAGCAGGCAGAAATGAAAATAACCATCTTAACCACTCATTAGTCTTTAATTTTTAATTAATTATTTTTATTTTATTTTCACTCTATGGGAGAATATATTTGAGTTGTATTTTTTTTTTTGCAGTTTTTGGCCGTGGCTGGGTTTGAACCTGCCACCTCAGGCATATGGGGCCTGTGCCTTACTCCTTTGAGCCACAGGTGCCACCCTTGAGTTGTATATTTTTTTCTGCCAGGGCTGGGTTTGAACCTGCCACCTCTGACATACGGGATGGGCACCCTACCCTTTTGAGCCACAGGCACCATCCCCGTGAGTTGTATTTTTATTAGTTATTTTTCAGAGTAAGTAGTAATGTAAAAAGGCTAGAAAAATGCATGCTTAGAACTGCCACCTCATAACATCTTGTACCTGTACACACGGCATTGAAAACCTGCAGGACAGCAAAGAGACGGAGTGTACAGATCCTAACGCGAGTCTTAGCACTTACCAGCTCGCTTTGGGCCAACCATCATCGTATATTAAGCAGCAGCTGCTGAGCTGGTGAGGTGATTGAACACTAACAACGTTCCAGGGCGTGTCAGATAATTTCCTTTATGCTGACTTACTAAACTCACCTGACAGCCCTACAGGACAGGTGCTCTTATCTATTGTTCCATGCGGATGCCCAAGTGCACAGACACTAACACTGGGACTCAAGCTGCCTGGGTCAGAGCTCCTCACTGACTCCCCAAAGTTTACCCTAAACACAATGGCCAAGGAAAAGGGCCTGATTTTGCAAACAAAAGTACATTTTATAGGCAAAAGAGCAAGGCAGATGTCATACCTTTTTTCTTCCCATGCCACACAATAGTAAGATTTTATTTTTTTTTAATTTCAGAATAATACAAGGGTACAATTAGGTTACAGTTTTTGCACTTGTTAGATAAAGTCCCTGCTGTAGTTATGCCCTGCACCCAGGAGGTGTGCCATATACCTTTACATTGTGCCCATTAAGTGGGAGCATACCAGTCCCCCCCCTCCCCTCCACTCCCATCGTGAATTGAATTGAGCTTTTCTCTTGTGTGAGCATCTATTAATTGTCTACTGGCTTCTCGTTAGAATTGATTACACAGGATGCTTCCTTTTCCATTCTTGTGATACTGTACTAAGAAGAATGTGTTTTGACTCCATCCAGGTTAATACAAAAGATGTAAAGTCTCCATCTTTTTATGGCTGAATAGTATTTTATTTTATACATATACTACAGTTGCAAGATTTTCAAAAGAGCCCCACATAATCTATTTGTGTTTTGTATATACTTGACTATAAGAATCCTTTTTCCAAAGGTCTGTATCTCATTCTATGTTTTACTCCCTACTTGTGAAAGTCAAAAACATTACTTTTTCTCCTTTTGGTTATGTGTATATGTAACAATAATTTAATAAAACAGAATGCTAAATCTTAGGACAGAAAGTCATGATTAATAATCCATTTGCAATGTTCTTGGACTATGTCTGTGACAATGAGTTGGCTAATGTTTCTAAATTTGCTGTATGCTTACTACTGCAGTAGAGAAGATATTTTAATGCAAACCCTTCAGTTTACATAATTAATAGCACTGACTTAATGAAAATTGGTAAATAATATAAATTATATTTTTCTAAATCTTAAGTCAAAGACAGAAACAGTTTACATTTGCTTGAGTCTTTATGATGCTAAGTCTGTACACAAGTCTCTAAAACTCTATCAATTAAAAAAAAATTCTGGCACTAGGAAATTTGGATAGCTCTTTAGAGAAATTTATCAGTTTATGTTCTTGTCTACACTGCAGACGAAACTAAATTATAGAGATCCACTGGGGGAAAAATCATTAAATATACAAGAAAGATATTTCAGAAAATAGTTTGAACTTGAGACAGCTCAAGTTAAAGTGAATGGTCATTTGCCACGTTTCAAGACTTAAAGAATCAAATCCTTAGTATAATTCCTCCCAAACCTGACTTCATTCAGTCTTTAATGTGGTTTTCTTAGGAAAGGGCTATCCCAATATTCTTCATTAGCTACCATTTTGAGCAGGTGTCCTCAAACTACAAGCAGCTCTCCAAAGACATTTATCTGGCCCGCCAGGTATTTTTGCTGCTGCTGCCTGTCCTGCTTAGTAGCTGACTCATCCTGGGGCCCGCGGTCTGGCCTCCCAACAGTCTGAGGAACAGTGAACTGGCCCCCTGTTTAAAAAGTTTGAGGAACCTTGATTTGGGGTGTTAGTCGAGACTTCAGCCTAGATTCATGAAGGGGTCATGATAGTGGTGGTGGGTGTGTGTGAAACGGTAAGAAAACTATTTTTATTTTAAATGAGTTAGTTGTCATCTAATGATTCTAACTTTTGATCTGCAGCCATATAACTTTTTGACTTGTGAATATAAAACACAAATTGTATTTTCTGAGTAAATGTAATTTTTTTTGTAGACAGCTCATTCTAAACATAAATCTTATGAAATTATAATGAAACGATCTCTTGGTAGAGAAGAGTGTAGCAACTAAGATAAACAGCTGTCTTGTGAGAGCTACAAGTATGACGCCATGGAAAGGAGGTAATGGGAAGACCCTGGTAAGGGAGAGGAGAGAATACCCTCTTCACAATTCACTCTTTCTCCTCCTTTTATCTTCTTTTCCCTCCCCATTCTCCACCCTTTGCATAGCAATTTTCAAATGGATTGCAGAAAATCCATTGTTGGCATCCAAGATAAAATGGGTTTCTTTTACCTTTATTATATATATATATTTTTAAGCATTTAGTATCCTCAAGTTTATTTATTGTTTTCAAGTGTATGAATAATAGCTATGAGAAAATAAATCTGACTTGTAAGTCAGAATTGTCCACAGCTGATGGCTTTATGGTCTGATAGGTTTGGTTGAGAAGCAGACTAGGCCACATTCTAGCAGGGTACCCCATGGCGAGCTCTTTTTGCCATGCTAAACTTTTGTTTCCTTATCTTTAAATTAAGTTAGTTACAACTGACATATGAGAGTTTAATAAGATGGTATACTTAAAGTTCCCAGTATAGGTTATCACATTTAGTAGGTTCTTAATAAATTATTATTACATGAGTTTGGCTGTGTCATCTCCCATAGGTTAGAGGGATTAGAAATATAACCCTTAAAAAGAAAAAGAGAGAAGTGTGGATGGAGTTGTGAAATAAATAGATGTACAGAGTTTACATAACTTAAGACTTGAACTGAGACATAATATAAAATATTTAAATGGTTCCAAGTGGATTTGGAAACAGGACTAAGATAACAAAATCCAGTAACTTTTGAACGTCTTAAAGAGATACTATGGGGAACACTGACAAATGAAACAGAAAATAATTTGGAGTATATCAAACTTGAATTTGAGTCCTGACTGTGTAATTTAAGTCTTAGGTTCCTCCTTATGTGTAAATAATGGAATAATGCTGGCGACTACCCCAGAGTAGTGAGGATCAAGTGGGATAATGTAAATAAACCAACAGATAGAGTATAGCCCGATATATTGTATCACTAACTGCCCTTTCCCTACCTTTTATTTGAAATGTCTGAATATTTAATTTATTAATAGCTATGTTCTTACAGATTGAAGAAAAAACTTTTTCCCCCCAATGCAGGTGGGGGTAAAGGTGAGCTGCTTTGGGTTCCCTGGCTGGGCAAACCCCACAGCTGGAAATCTTATAGCTGTAACATTCTCAATCACCTGTTGACAAAGAATGAGGAACTTTAAAAATGAAGAGAACCTTTTTAACAATGTTGATTCTTCCCAGTCACGATTAATGTCTTCTGTTATTTCTTTTCTCAGGTTTTCATGGTTCTCTTTGTAGAGATTCTTCACATCCTTTGTTAGGTATATTCCCAGGTATTTCATTTTCTTTGGAACTACTATGAAAGGTATTGTGTCTTTAATTTGATCCTCAGTCTGACTGTTAACTATGGAAAAGAATTCCTATTTAATACATGGTGGTGGGAAGAACTGGTTAGTCATATGTAGAAGACTGAAATTAGATGAACCTCTTCACCACTGACAAAAATTGGCTCTCACTGGATAAAAGATTTAAATTTAAGACATGAAGCAATAAAAATTCTAGAAGGAACTATGGGGAAAACTCTTGACAAAACTGGTCTGGGAAAAGATTTTACGAAGAAGATCCCCTGGGCAATTGCAGTAACACCAAAAATAAATAAATGAGATGTGATCAAGCTAAAAAGCTTCTGCACAGCTAAGGGTACCACAACTAAAACAGTCAGCAAACAGCCTTCAAAATGAGAGAAGATATTTGCATGCTATAAATATGATAAAGGCCTGGTAACTAAAATCTACAGAGAACTCAAATTAGTTAACAAGAGAAAACAACCTCATTTGTAAGTGGGCAAGAGACTTGAATAGAAACATCTCTGAAGATGACAGCTGAATGGCAACAAACATGGGAAAAAATGCTCATCATCCCTAATCATTAGAAAAATGTGAATCAAAACCACTCTGAGATATCACCTAACTCCAGTGAGACTAGCCCACATCACAAAATCCCAAATTTGCAGATGCTGGCGTGGATGTGGAGAGAAGGGAATACTTTTGCACTGTTGGTGGAATTATAAACTAATATAACCTCCATGGACAAAAGTATGGAGAATTTGCAAGGAATTGAAAGTGGATCTTCCATTTCATCCTGAAGTCCCATTACTAGGTATTTACCCAGAAAAAAAAATCATTTTATCCTAAGGACATTTGCACTAGAATGTTTATTGGAGCTCAGTTCACTATTACCAAGACATGGAATCAACCCAAGTTCCCATCAACCTATGAGCGGATTAACAAACTGTGGTATATGTATATCATGGTGTACTATTCAGGCATAAGAAAAGAGGGAGACTTTACATCTTTTGTGTTTACCTAGATGGAGATGAAACACATTCTTCTTAGTGAAGTATTGCATGAGTGAAAAAAGAATATCTAATGCATTCAATACTAATATGAAACCAATATATAAACAACTACAAGCCCACACAAGACTAACACAAGTATAGACTAGTGAGGGGGAGAGCAAAAGAGGGAGAGGGGAGGGAGGGCAGTGGAGGAAGGGTGATTGGTGGGATCTCACCTAATCTGTACAATGTGAAGTGTTCAGCACACCTCCTGCGTGAAGTGCTCAACTGCAACTTGAACTTTACCTTAGAAATGAAAATAATGTTACCTAAAAAATTGTGCCTTCATATCAATCTGAAACAAAAATTAAAACTTAAATAATTAAATAAAATGAAGAGAACCTTGATGCCTCTCCAAATCGGCCTTCATCAATTGAACAGGCACAACCAAGAAACAAAAACTTGGCGATTTTACCAAGAAGTTGTACAGGATTTCAAAACTTAACCCATCTTTTTTTCTTACCCAATTTCCCTGGTCCCTTGTGTTTACTATTTTGATGAGTGGCACCAATCAACCTAATAGCCATGTCAAAGAACTGGGGACCTTTCTGGCCTCTATGCTTTCCATCATCTCCCCATGCCATCATCATCACATACTGTAGGTCTACACCTTTAATACCCGCTGAATCTATCCATTTATTTCCTGCTCACTACCTCTACCTAGAATTGCTATGGCTACAGCCACCCATCTGGACTTCCTGCCAACAGTGTCCATCTTCTTCTAATCTGGACTTTGCCAAAGTGATGGACATCTGGTCATCTCTGTTCCCTTATCTTTTTAGGATAAAGCTACCTCCATAGTGTAGTCTATACAGTTCTTAATAGTGGCACCAAGGTCATGACTTTGGGATTCTTAACCACCACTTACAAAATCCATCAATTCCACTCTTCTGCAGTAAAAACTTATGTAAAAACATTTTTTTTTCTGCTATGGAAATAATGGCTTTAAGACAAATCCCCCAGGGCTCCCTTCAGGCCAGATTGTTACCCTTAACCAACTTTTTATATTTTTATGTTTCATTTATATAAATGTAGACTCTTTGTGGTCTACATTTAGAGGTGAAATGTGCTTCCTTCTCCAGTCTCCTCTTTCCAGTCCCTTCCTCACACCCTCTGCTCTAATGACCCTCTTAGAAACTACATCTAGTTCCCAGAAAAAATAGACTTTCCCACTCATGGCATGGGCTCCCTCCTCTATTAGGAATACTCACGCTCACATGTGTTTAAACTTCAGCTCTTACCAGCCTAATGCACATTTTTTCCTAGGAACTCATCTAGGCAGGCTTCCCCAACATCCCACTCAGCCTGGGTCTGGGCCCTCACTGTGACATCACCATCATTTCTCTTCTCTCTTTACTTTTGTGTCTTCTCTATGAGATTACACTGAGCTTGAGGAGAGGAAACTCTGTGTCTTTCAAGCCTTTAAAGATGCCAGGCACATAGCAGTCACTCAATAAATATTAATAAATAAACCATGGAAAATGGATGCAGCGGCTCACTCCTGTGTGCTCAGAGAGAGTAGAGCAGAGAAAGAAGGGCAGCCATCTCAGCGCTTGCCTGTATGTCTCTGTCAGTCATTACCTGTTGAATCAAAAGAGTTTAATTAATGTGGCATGGTCCTGACTAACAGTGAAATGACAACCCTTTTTAAATGGAAGTTTGAAAATACCATAAAGCTCAATGTGATGGTCAAATATATCTATAGATATGAGGTGAGGACGAGGAAATAATTACCTGTATTTCTAGCTTCATTATAGCTCATACGATGATGTATAGTACAAGTGTAACAATTTAAAATATTTAAAAAATATCTAAACATATGTGGATTTGGTGAAAAAATGAGGAAATAAGACCTATGCTTTGAGAGTTTGTTGGCAAAATGCTCTCCGTGAGCCTCTTGCATTTCTGCATATTGTGTGAGCAAAAGCCACCGACTGCCTTTGTTTTAGATATCCTTGAAAAGATATGTAAAGAACCATAGACCTTACAAAGTCTGCCTCTGAAGCAAAAGAAATATTTGTTTATTTTAGTGCAAAAAAGATAATGTCTCCTTCTGGGGCAAACATCAGGCTGGACTATTGTCCATTATAAAACACTGAGGTTCCCTAAACTTGTGGTTCCTCTTCAGTAACACGACCTATTTAATGTGCATCATACAGCAGGAACATCACTAACGCTGACCCTCTGGTTAATGCTGTGAGTAGTGAACTGCCCTCTGTCCCTGACCCCAGAGTCTCATGTCTTCTGCCAGCATCCAGGAAATGATGTCAGGCTAACTTAGCCTATATGCAGGTAAAATCCTAAACCCTTCAAAGTTCTTGACAATGTTAATAAAGAGTGATATTTAGGCTTGGTACTCATAGCTTGATGGACACATAGACCATGGTGGGCAGGTTCGAACCTGGCCCAGGCCTGCTAAACAACAATGACAACTACAACAAAAAAATAGCTGGGTGTCATGGCAGGTGCCTGTTGTCCCAGATACTTGGGAAGCTGAGGCAACAGAATCACTTGAGCCCAAGAGTTTGAAGCTGTTGTGAGCAGTAATGCCATGGCACTCTACCAAGGGCAACATAGTGAGACTCTGTCTCAAAAAAAAAAAAAAATATGAGGAGCATATTCTCCTGAGTAAAGTATCTCAAGAATGGAGGAAAAAGTATCCAATATCCTCAGCACTTCTATGAAACCTCCTTATATTTACTCACACTTTCTTATGAAAGATAGAACACAACTATATAGCCCAGGATGAAGGAGAGAAATGGAGTGGGAAGGGAAGTGGGTGGGAGAGGTTTGATAGAGGGAGGGTAAATGGCAGGACCACACCTATGGAGCATATTGCAAGGGTACAAGTCAAAGCTGCCAAGTGTACAACATAAATGTCTTAACACAATAATCGAGTAAATGAGGCAAAAGCTATGTTGATTGGTTTGATGTAAGCACATCAGATTGTATAAGAAAATCAACACATTGTACCCCACATATGTATAAATGTGTTCATGATCTATGTGTACATGACTTAATAAAAAAACCCATAAACCATAAGTCATGAATCTTACTAAAGAAGAATGTGACCTAAGAGGCAAAATAAAAATCTAGTTGTTTAAAAAAGAAAAAGTGATATTTAATGATTCCCAGGATTAGGGTAGTGCCTTCAAATTTTTGTTAGATTTTACATTTACCCACTATGTAGTAGAACTGCTAAGTTTCAGTGAAATCCTTCCTTGATCTGAAATACATATAATAATGAATTAATTTTATTCATGAAAGTGACCACCTGGGGTACGTTCATAGGGAGAGTGGAACAACTCCTCGGTATATAAGAAAGAAAGAATGAATATGGACAATTGAATGAATATGGACAAAAGAAAGTTAGGTAAGAGGCCTTCTTACCACTAGAATTCATGGCATTATAAATACTAGTAATCATGGTTAATTTCCAGAAAACATAGTTCAGTTACCTGAGTTGTTTAAATTATTTCTGATAAGTTATACAGATTTTTGTTGTTGCAACTGTTTTGATGGCAAGAGTCTCTTCTTCTAAGGATTTAAAAAAAACAATAGCATGCTGTCCACATACAGATGAAGTGGAAAAAATCAGAGAGCTGTGGTATTCACAAGAAAGAAAAAAAAATTTATTTTAGGACAAAGACAAAGCAGAGAAAATGAATGATTCCCGTGGTTTTAGGATCAAGCTTTTATCCTGTTAGAGCCATTGTTAAAAAAGAGTGAAGCATGGTTTAATTCTGAATACAGAAAATTGTTCTGAAAGATTTGCTGCCCCTTAAAATTGCTCGGCGAGACTATTGCTCTACCACAACAGGGGACTTGTAAAGATGGAAAATAAAAAGATTACAGGATAAATAGCCTGCAAGCTGGGATGGTTAACACTCAGAGGATGATTCAATAGGAAATACATCTCTTATCAGAGTTCTTTTGTTAAGATACTTTCTTTTTGTCCCTCCCATAACAGACAGTTGAACTGAACTGGAAAGATGCAAAAATAATGTATTTTAGAGTAACCTATTTCTGCCTGTTGGAAAGTAGAGAAAAGTGTTCCACATAGGAAGTGTGACACAGGGATCTGAGCAGCCTTGGGGACTGGACATTGACATCCTATTGGTAACTTTCAATTATTGATTTGCCTAATGAGTCTAGACCACTTTAACCACTATGTCTGGTTTTCATGGCATGACTGACATGATTCTATTGGCAAAAATGTGATAATGTAATAAAGGAATAGCTTATGGTTATGTTATTTTGATATTTAGAAACTTCTGAATGATCTAGCCTTCTAGTTTGGTAATAATAGGAGCTGACGATGTCTTCACATTGCCTGTGTATCTCTATAATTTAATACTATCCTAAATTTCTCAATGGAAAGATACGTGATATACAAATAAGAAGTTAAAGATTAAATGTCCTCTCTCCTACTCTTTATTCTTTGTGTGCATCTAAGCTCTCTCTGGAGAGAATCCGTGCACAGAGGCAGCTCAGCTCCTCCTGGAAGTGCACTGAAGTGTGTATTCCCGGGAAAACTCCATCAGCGGCTTGCATTATTATGCAAGCTATTCTGTCTTTAGGTTTCTACTGACAATCACTGTTTTAGAAAGATTCATTAAGTCTGAATATATCAAAATCTAAGTAGCAGCAAATACAAAGCTCAAGCGTTTCTGTTCATCCAGGGACTCGTGATTTGGCATGTTAGTGTGGACACCAGTGTGGGAAGCTAGCTGGCAATTAACTTCATGTCCTGAACATCATTCATAGGAGCCAAGATACGGAAAAAACCAAAATGCCCATCCACAGATGGATGGAGAAAGGGAATGTCATATATCCACACAGTGGAGTATCAGTCAGCCTTAAAGAGAAGGAGATCCTGCCATGTGCTATGACCTGGAGAAATCTGGAGGATTTCGTGGTGAGTGAAACAGTCTGACATAGAAGGACAAGTATTGCATGATTCCACTTACACGAGATATCTCAAACAGTCAAACTCACAGAAACACCAAGTAAGATGGTGCTCGCTGAGGGAGGGGGGTTGCTGTTTAACAGGTATGAAGACTCCATCGTGCAAGATGAATAAACTCTAGAGGTCTGTTGTACAACATCGAGTCTGCACTTGACGATACTGCGTGGTGCACTTAAAACTTCGTCAAGAAGGCTCTCACATTAACAGTTCTTACCACAGTTAAAAACGAAATCAGCACGTGAAATCCCATTAAATCTCTGGGACTGTACATGCTGAGATGAAGATGGCTCTTGGGCAAGTGACAGGGAGCTCCTGGGGAGACACGGTTCACCCCTTCTCGAAGCCAGATCCCAGAATGGTTTAGTGGGCAGCAAAACATTTTAGGTTTGAAAATCTGCATCAAGGAGATATTTTATCCAGGCTTTTTTTCTTGAGTGTATACATATTCCTTACCCACTGAGAAACACACATGCTAGAATAAACAGCCATTATCCCAAGATTAAGATAATGATGTAAATTAGATTAAGACCACTTAAAAGAAAGAAATATATGGAAGGCAACGAAAGCAAGCTAACAAGAGTTTACAGTTAGGAAACCCTGTATACGTGTGAGAATGCTCCCGGCTTCTAGAATCAAAAGCATACATTCTCTGATACCTACAATAATAATAATAAAGTTCCTGTATATGTGTTTAAAACTTTTTTTCCAATGTATTTTTATAAATGTGTTTCATTTGAACCTTCGGGTAGATAGGATAAGAATTACCCCTCACACCCTGTTGGGGACAATTGGAGGCTTATGTGACTATTGGTGGTAAAGTCACTTTCCAGGGTCATGACTCCGGCTTTTTCCATTGCTTCCTTGGAAGGGGAACACGGACCCTTTACCTTTCTGGTTGCAAAGTGGCTCCAGGTTTTGCCTTGCTGGCGGGTAGAGCCCTCCTTAGTAAGGGGACCGCACACAAGCGGTGTGATGTGTGAACTTGGTGTTGAGCGAGCTAGGAGTCTACTTACACAGACGAAAGAAATGTGTGAGAATTCTGCTGTCCTCTGTGTTTAAAGGCCCAAATGCAATGTTCTCCTTTTGGGGTTTTCCCCAAATTCCTACTGGTGGACGGTGCTGTAATTTTTGCTGGAGACCTTCCTGACGTTTTTGCTGTAGACTCAGCTGTGGTTTTGGATGCTCCTTTTATAACCGACGCACCTTGCATCCAATGTTCAGGAACTTTTCCAGCACCAGCGGCTCCAAAGCTGACCTCCAAAACAGTCTAATACACAGTACAGGATTCTCATGTCGACTGATCTGGGTTTAAATCCTCTTTGCCTTTAATGGGAAGTCATTTAAAGGCCCCAGGTTTTGCATTTTTAAGACAGAGGATAATAATACCTACCTCATGGCTTAAGGCAAGTAAAAAGTACTTTAAAAAGGGTAATGCTTGTAATTGTTTTTTGCATAGTGTTTACTCCCAAAGTAACAAATCTCTGATCTTTCTGCTCAAAAACACAGTCCCTACACTGCTAATCCATTTTAAGGCTGTGCGGTTAATTCACTAATTTGCTCATGGAGATCCTGGTCGATGTCTAATCATATGTGTGGTCACAGGTTTCATTACGCACAGTTCTGATTACTTGGAAGAGGAACTTGTTGCATAAGAGATAAAAGGAAAGGGTCGATTTCATCGGCAGAGAGAAATAGAGGAGCAGCTGCTGTCGTTTCCACGTCCAGTAGGGCAGGGGGTTGGAAAGGAGCCTGGCCGTGCCATGGGCCTTGCGTGTCTGGAATTCGGTCCTTCAACAATACAAATTAGGCACCATGGGTGTAGGGAAGGCCTCCTAATGGGTTCAGGAGCCTGTTTTAAGTTTGAAAAGTATCACTAACTGGAGGATGAATTAAGATGCTTGGTCTGTCTCCAATATTGCCTTCGTTTCAATGTACTTGGCTCTACTCTTTTTCTCTTTTTAAATCATAGTGTTTTATTTTAGGGAATCATAATTATATCCATAGGAGCTGATGTTTGCCAGACATCCTAAAGGACATACGATGTAGGCCAGAAATACAAACGGACACGCTTACAACTGTGAAGACTATTTTTTATGTAAATGTATTTGATCAATGAAATGGAAAATGAGACCAAAATAGTTTTAACCGATTATCAAAAGCCTCAAATGTATGTGTGTATATGAGTGTGTGTGTATCTCTACCTGTCTGTCTAGAAAGAAAGATAGGGTTGAACTACGTGACATTGTAGTTTTGTAGGTCACACACTGTAACATATCAGAAATTTCATAGGATTCAACCTATATATATATAAAGAGAGAGAGAAGAGTGAGAGAGAGAAAAGAAAAATGTGGGTCTTATAAGGCTTTCTGTCACCTGTCACTTTATTAACAGTTACTGACGTGACTTGTTCCTGCAGCCACCTTCTCACGACGTAACATCTACAGAGCCCACCCTGGCCACATTAACACTGCACCACATCAACACGCGCGCAGCCCCAGCTAATCCCGTCAGTGAGAATTTTAGCACATCTGTGTCTTACATTACTCTGTTAATTTTTTTTGCGAGTTTCAAATTACACGGAATCGCATATTTGTTGAAACAAGCGAAACACCACAATAGAAAGGTGAGTAAAGACAGCTATTCTTCTCTCCTCCTCTCTCCCCGAATCTCACCACTAGGGGCGTCTGACCTGTGTGCTTTTCCCTTGGGGGACTCCGGCCTCCTGGGCTGACCTCACAGGGGGCGCTGTCTCACCCCACCCCCTCGGTGTGTGTGTTGTTCCCTGTGCCTCGCTTCTCCTGGGTGTGACGACTCCCTGGACCTGCGCACAGCACTGTCTTCCCTCCGCGGCATAAAGGGGTGGGGTGGGCAGCTCGCTTCCCCTTTCACTCTTACCAGTGACAAATCTGAGTAGGGTGACTTCAGAGAGAACGGTGGGTCGCCTCCCGCCCCTGCTCTGTACAGCTGCCTCCTCCTGTCTGGACACTCAACCCCTGCTGGACTCATGCTACCCGAAGGGGATTTTTTATTTTCAAGTAACACAGCACCCCTCTTTGTGCCCTCTCCCTGCCCTATTCCGGCTCAGAACATCCTGAGACGCGCTCGCATCAGAGGGTCCGGGGTGCCTGGCCACACCCGCTACCTCTTCCCTTCCCTTCCCAGCTGCCTCTTGTGGCTGACGACTGGCCTCTGTGTAATTCCCAGATTTCCCATTTTTGTTGATTTTCTTAAGGTCACCAGGCTTGGCCTTTCTGTCTGGTGCCTCTGTCTAGAGCCGCCCCTAGGACCTGCCACTCCCGGCCTCCCTCGGCTCCTCCCTCCTGCCGGGCGCCCTTTGGGCCCCAGGGCGTGTGTGGTCAGAGCAGTAACTTGAGTGTCCGTTGCTTTTAGACTTCATGACGTTTTCACATATAGTCACTCCATCTACGTCTCCAAATAGCATATTAGATAAAAATATTCCATAGTTATAACAGGAGATATGAAATCGATACTTTTGATTCTGTTAAAAAAAAAAAAAACCTCTATGCCAAGGACTTGGCTTTCTAACAAGTTCCCTTCTGAGGCTGATGGTACTAATTTGGGTACCACACCTTGAAAACGACTGGCCCAGAAAATTTCTAAATTTCTACAAGCTTTGATATTTTGTGACTGAAAATAACAGATAGTGGCCACCATCCATAAACTGCCGATAACGTGAGCAGCTTGACATTTTTGATAACGAGCACCTAATGTTCCCTTCTCATTGTACATCTACCAGAATCTCCTGACCAGGTCTGTAGAAAACTTGATGTGAATCTAGTATGGCTCTGGCTTCCCTTTGAATGCACGATGGACTCGATGGCCTAGTGTTTCCATTTTAGACATTTGTAGACATAATAGTTAATTTGCATGCAATACGGTTCCTGGATGAGCCTGTCATTTAATATAATGATATCATACTATAACCTGCTCAGTGGTGTGAATCTCTGATTCCCTATTCAGCCTTGTAAAATACTGATCCTTAAGGCTGATAATAATGGGACTATAGTGATGGATAACTAAGATTTATGCTGTAATTCTCATCTTAGAACGTTAAACCAAAATGTGTTTATGGACTGTATAGTTTGTTTCTGTCCTGGTAGCAGCTGCAAAATTTATGTCTCTTATCTATTACTCTGCAAGGTCCATGAGTTCTGAGGGAAATAATCCTATTTTCTTGCTTAACAAACACAGGGTAAGCATGTTAATTACGCTGAGATTAATGTGGCATTTAGTGTAGACGCTCTCAAGTGCATCTGCGTTAAGTATTTGACCTTTTACATTATTAAAAGTTGGAATGGGCCAAAATTCACCATACAGCAAAAATCCAAAAATAGAATTAGCATGCTCCTGAAAATGTTTATATTTTGTTCAGCTATCTTTCAGTAAGGGTTTCTAGGCCATCTAAGAAAACATAAATAAAACTAATTTCCTAAACTGTGTGGATACCATTAATGACATCATTTATTATACTAATTAAAATAGATCAACTAATCCTCTTTGGCTGGAACTCTACTAAGCTACAGGACTAAAAATGAGACCAGACAAGAATGACCTCTGAATGGATATAAAATAATTTCAGTTTAAAACTTTGAAATGCACCCAACAAATGTGAAGAAAAAATTAACAGTAAAGTACGCAACCCATTTATTTTCTTTAAAGTGGTAAGTTAAATACACATGTGCCCCTGCCAACAGGCACACATAATCTTAAGCTCCAAAAGCCATATTTAATATTAATAGTTAAGATACTGTGATATCTTTTAAACCTTTTTTTAAAAAAGAATAGGCACCATTCACATTGCTTTTCTTAATGATATATTCATATACTCGTATCCTAGGAAGTTTCAGTTAAGCCAGCACACCACTAGTCAATATTTTAAGCAAATGTGTGTTCCTGTTAGATCAGGATTTATTTGGGAGAAGATCTCTTTGGGATTACTGGGCCTGTTTGGCTTTTTTTTTTTCTTTTGTTCTCTCACATGTGCATTAGAGGTCTCTTAATAGTGCTATGGTTTAATGGAACACTGAACAAAGAACAGAGAACTGTAGAAACAGGTTCAATAAAAAATTATGGCACAAAATATTTTGCACATGCCTATGTATATTTTAAAAGGTCTACATATTTTTTATTTCGCATGATTCGTTTCATCCATACTTTATCTCTCGAGTCATTATTTCTCATTACTTCTTTCGAGAAACCTCTCCAGGGCCTTCAAGGGTACCTTCAGCCCTCTGTCCTCCTGCCTCCACCCTCCATCAAAGGACATAAAACCACCCACGTAAGTACTCATGAACTTTCACCCTTTGAGATGAAACTACTTTCTTCAATGATGAGTTTAATGTCTCAACCCTATGTATGCCTGTGTCAGATAATAAACCACAAGCACAGAAACAGGGTCTCTTTATGTGCTGTGAAATTCCTGAATTACTGATGGCACTTAATCATCATAATCATTAAGTGAGGGGGTTTTAAAGCTCTTCTTCACGAGCCTCTATTTGAACAGTGAAATGATATAAAAGATGCTTTCTGGGAAGTGTTGCCCTTGTTTCCACAGTACAAGGACTCCACCTTACTTTCTGAGCAGAAGTTTACTTTGACCTTCCCCTTATTGCCGAACTGCTTCATACTTTATTTTTAACCAGCGTTGCAGATACTTCCTGTGGTAGATAATCCTAACCAAAGTCAAAGTCAGAGAAAAACTGACTTAGACACAACACAAATGCCACGTGTGTGTCACTGTAGAGGAAAGATATATGTTAGTATATGTATGAAAAAAGTTTGACTTGACATTTTTAGAGGAATGTTGAGAAACAGTTTAGTCCTGAGTCTCATCCCCTATGGCATACGTCTCTGGACCTAGGTTGAAGAAAGATATAACAACAAATCCTTGTCCCAAAGGGTTAGTGCATAAACACATGTACATAACAATTTTGTGAACACGCCACTAATTTTACAGAGAACATCCTTAGAAAATACAGAGAGCTCATACAATGTGTCAGTGTGTATCAGTTTATCATAACATCTCTTTAAAAAGTCTCTTTTAAGTTAAATCAGAGTTAAAAGGAATAATTGACAATTGTATATAGATTATGAAAGCCCTATCATCACATAAAAAGTAAACTGAAGAATCTGAAGAATTTGTTTGTCACTATAACTGAAAGAAAATTTTCTAAACCTCAATAGCACAGAATTTAACTAATTTTTCCAAGCAATTTGCTACTTAGAAATAACAGTCCCACTTTGGGGATCATGAGTTAGGAAATTAAAAGTCATGTTCTTTCATTGCCTCCATGAAAATAATTTTCAATGAGCCTGATCAAGGTGTATGGACCTACACTTTCATTCACAAAGCTGAAAAAACACACAAACACAGTCTCTCCCCCAGAGAACTGCTCTCTTTGCATTGCTGTCTTTTGGGGCAGCACCACTCCAGACATCAATCTCAAAAATTTTGTATTAGCCAGTGTCATATTTCACGGATCTAAAGAATATAATCCTCAGCTTCCTTTGGAACCAAAAAAAGAGCCTGAAGAGCACGAGCAATTGTAAGCAAAAAGAACAAATCGTAGGCATCACATTACCTCACTTTGAATTATGTTACAAGGCTACAGTAACCAAAACAGCATGGTACTGGTATAAAAGTAGAGACATAGAACAATGGAGCAGAATAGAGAATACAGAAATAAACCATCTATGTTCAACCAACTGATCTTGGACACAGCAGACAACATGCACTGAGGAAGGGATGCCCTATTAAATAAATGGTGCTGGGGAAACTGAATAGCCACATGCCAAAGAAGGAAACAGGACCCTTGTCTCTCATGAGACACAAAAATGAATTCAAGATGGCATGAAACCATAAAAATTCTGAAAGAAAACGCAGAAAAAATCTTTTAGATATCAGCCTAGGCAAAGAATTTATGATTAAGACAACAAAACTGCAAATATAGAACAACAAAATTAAATTTAAAAAGCTTCTACACAGCTAAGGAAATAATCAATAGCGTGAACAGACAACCTACAGAAGGAGAGAAAACAGTCACAAACTATACATCTAAGAAAGGAAGGACTAATATCCAAATCTACAGAGAACTCAAACAAATCAAGAAGAAAGAACCAACCCATCAAAAAGTGGGGAAAAGACATGAACAGAAGTTTTATGATAGAAGATAGATAAATGTCTATCCAAAGATAGAGCTATGGATAACTTAAACCCAATGCCTTCCTATAGCTTTCTTCAACCTTTTCTGTACTATATTTCTTCTACATTGTGGATCATAATTATTTTTCAAAAGCAAATTTCAGTTGCTCACCAAATCCTTCTTTTGGATTTTTTTTTCATTAGATTATCAAGAGTAAGCAGATTCTCTAATGTGGTGAGTCAACTTATTTTCTTGCTTGGTACATCTTTATGTAGTTCTCTTATGCTTGATATATTGTCCTCTTACTGTAGGTGGTTTTGTGTTTTATTCACGGGAAATTTTCTCAATGCAATATAAAATACATTTCCTTTTTTTTTAAAACTATGAAATTGGTGGGAAACTATTGTCAAATTTCTGTAGTATTGTCAGAAGTTGCCATGTTCACTAAGGATCATTTCATATAGTTATTATAAATCCTAAACTTAAATGAAAATCTCTAGAAACTTAAATCTGATAATGTACTTACTTCAATGGCTAACAGTTAATTTATGATATAGTAAAATGCTGCTGGGAAGTGTTAAGGGATAGAAAGGCTAGATTCAGATAAATCAATACAACTAACTCCTACTAACGGGCTTTTAATCTGTCTTTCATATATTTCTTTTGGTAGCTACTAATTACGTGTATCGGATCTTCCTTTTACAATATTATTAATGATAAGATCAAAGGAGATAGTTTTTGGTATAAATTCATACTTTCTTTGGCTTAAATTTTCATAGAAAAGTATTCAGATTATGTTTTATCTTAATTTTAATAAGGAAGATATAATTCTTTGGGGAAATTTAAGGTAAGGTTCATTTCCATATCAGGTGCGAGTGCTCCCTGACTTACGATGGGGTTAGGTCAGGGCAAATTTAGGGATATAAGTCAAGGAGAAATTGAATGCATGTGGCTTTCTCGCCATTATGAAGTGGAAAACTGCTAAGTTAAACCATGGTATGTATAAATCAGAAACTGCTTGTATTTATTTGTTGTATGAACTTTTCATAGGGGAGGAAGAGGATGTACTTCTTGTTCTCAGTATGCTAATGTGTCTTATCATTGGAGAGCTGCAGATGACGGAGAGAGCCTCTTTGAGGTTGGGCCATGGTGTGGGCATAGGGTTGAGGAAAAAGGGTACCCAGACCGAATGTGTCATAAAGGGCCTCACAGTGGGAGTGATGGTTTCGAGAAGACACCTTAAATTTGGATTTCTCCTCCTTCCTTCCTCAGGGTTTTTTATAATAAGTATTTACAATGCCTAACAGAGGTAGTTTCTTGTATTAGCTCTGCTTTCTTTCACCTAAAATTCTACTTTAAAAATCCTGATGATTTTTACTTGGGGTCAGGAAAAGAAGCCTGGGTTAGGCCTAGGCCAAGGAAAAGCACAAAGGAAAATTTTAATCTGAGAGAAGGAGCAGTGACTTTTGGTGAGTAAAAGGAGATTTGGACGACTGACCTGGCAGCCAGGTAGATGGCATGAGGACACAGGAAAAGGAGAAGGGAGGTAACAGCTCACGGTGGGAACGGCCTTACAAGTCCTGAAAAGCGCTTAGACTTTAACCCAGTGACCAGAGGATTTTAAAATGGGCCGTACCAGTCATTGTTACTGAGATCGCACTTGCAGAGACACAGAAGATGCTTGTTAGTGGGTGTAAAGGAGGAAACGGAGTTAGGGAGACCAGTTATGTGGCGGTTTTATAGTTAATGTCACCTGAGTATTTGGTGGCCTAGAAATTATCATATAAAAGCAGAACTACTAATTAAGCATGAATTACATTAATTTTAATTTTAGTGTTTGCTGGGGTCCTGCTCTGGGGGCAGAGTCCTACAAGACCTGTGGGAACGGAGGCTACTGACTGGGAAAAATGTAATTACAAGTGGGGAGAGATAAAGAGACAGGACACACGGACTAGAGTTTTAAAAAGTGGGCACAGAGGTCCACCGCTAGCTTGTGGGGCATCAGCAAGTGGCCCTGAGTGTTTGTTCCACCCAGCTTTTATTGAAGGCTGTTTTCTTATTTAGCCCAGAGCATAAGCTGAGGAAGAGAACAAAAACATCAGCAGTTTCTCTGAGTAAGTAAGGATGTTAGTTCTTATCCTGTCTATAATCACTAACTTTAAGGGTCTCAGCAGCCTTGAGAAATCCGGAACCTGAGCCTTGTGTGGGGGCAGGCTCCTGTCTGTGGTCACGCACACAGATCCCTAGGGGGAGGTTAGAGCCCTCTAGTTTCTCTATAGAGGAGACCTGGTGGTGTCAGTCCTCCTCTGAAGAATGGGTGGAACAGAGGAATTTCCCCCTTATCTTCACCCAGAGGTGTTTCCCTCCATGGTTGGGGTACAAGCCTCCTGCCCATATCTCAGGGGTTGAGCTGTTCCCTTAATCTCTGCCTGGGCCATTATACAAATCCCCACAATGGGTATTTGCTTCTGGATGGTTGTTGACGTTGACTGGGCAGGGGTCGGCCTGGTTAATGTTCCTTCCCAGGCCTTACATGTAGCTTTTGCTTTGGCCTTTGCTCCTCAAAGTGCTTACAGACCCAGCAGGGCTGTTTGAAAGCTGTATTCCTTACAGGCCAGGCTTTCGGTAAAAGCAGAAACTGCTCAGACAAGTAATTTAACTGTTACTTTATAAGTAAGCTAGCTAAATTAATTTTATTCTGTGTTGCTCAGCTTATTTCTCTGTTTCCCCCCTTTTCTGGGGGTATTTTCCTTGCCAAGAATGGGGTCTTTGGTGCCCATTCTCCCACACATGTTTAATATAAAAAACAAGCAAACAAACAAAAAGACTAGAAAACAACTTAAATGTTTGGCAGGGTGTTGGTCATATCGACTCTGTAGACATGTGGACTGGAATGATCGATAGCCATTACAATTGATGCTGGACAAATAAATACATTAATGATGGGGGATGATGCCCAGAAAATATTGTTAAGGGAAAGGCTCATTAAAAAGTAGTATTAACATCATGAGTGGACGTCATATGTTTGTACCAAAATGTCAACACGCGTGTCTCTGGGAGATGGATTTAAAATTAAAATTTCTCATTTGACCCTCTATGTCCTTTTCTTTTTCCAAATTTTCCTCAATGGCCACAACATTATTTTACTTAGAAGTATATATATTTTAAGATAAATTTAAACTAATATGTAGTTTAACTAATACACTTGGAGAATTCAAGTTATGTAATCCAAACGTTATAGCAGACACAGTTCACTGCCTACAAATTTGCTGGAACTTTCAGCTAAAATGAAAACTGTAAATACCAATTTGGAAATAATTAAAGGTAAGACTTAACTGGCCTACTTCAAACTATAAATAAATATTTATAGTTGATAGTTCCTTGACAATTAAAAAATTCTCAACCCTGTAGGAGCTGCAAAGCCATTTAGCAAGAGTCTGTATTCCCTATCACAGGTGCAATAGTTTCCCTGGATTATCCCATTTCAATAGCCAGAGATGAGCTAGTAATTCTGGAAATATCAATCTCAAGATGGATGAATGCATTACTGTCATGTTGCTATTCTAAGAAATTACCCTAAATTTAGTGTCTTAAAAACAACACACATTTGTTCTCTGCAGTTCTGGACAGAATTGAATTCACTGGACTGAAATCAAAGGGCCAACAGGGCCATGCTCCCTCCGACCCTTTGTGGGGACTCCGTGTCCTTGCCCTGTCCTGCTTCTCGAGACCATGCTCTGTTTTCGTCTCAGGACCCAGTGTCTCTTCCCCTTCCAGTCATATCGCCTTTTTCCTCTTCTGTACCCAAATCCCCCTCTGCCTTCTTATAAAGACACTTGCCATGATGTCTAGGGTCCACCCAGATGACCCAAGATGGTCTCACCATCTCAAGATCCTTCCCTTAATCTACCAGGTCCCTTTGCCATCCAAGACAACACATACATGGGTTGTGGGGATCGGGATGTGAATTTCTTTGGGGACGTTATCCAGTCTACCATAATTGACTCAGGCAATTACAGGAGAATAATGCCGATCCTAATTGAATCCATACTGTGTTCCATACACTCTCGTAAGGCCTTGAAAACAGGAGGAAACAGGAGGAAAACAGGAGGAAAAAGTGAGTATTTAGAAGAATAAATATCAACTCAAAGCTTGTACTATAATTGTTCCCCTTTAATGGTTGAAAACACGAAAGCAAAGAGAGATAAATAGTGAGAACTGACCTAGTAATGCTCACACATGGCATAGCAGTGATTTGGTCCCAAGCAAAAGCCTCCACTGCTCATCTCTGCCCTACATGCCACATTTGACCTGGGACTCAACAATAGATGGGAGGATATTCTAGCTTTCTGTATTTCTTTCAAGTTCTAATGCATCGGGTTCTTTCCAACCCTAGGATGTAACTATAGTTTGTCTGATGAGGAAAAAAAACTCTAATGGTATGTTTGCTCTACCCACGAAATCATTAAAGACAAACACCTCACAAGTTATATATCATGGTCTTTGGAAAGAATGTAGTGTAGAAAAAAGTCACACACATTTCTTAAATAACAATCTAAATAGAGATGATAGTAGTGACCTTTCCAAACCCGGTAGAGGATCTGAACTGCTCAAAGGCTGGTTAAGACAGGTCAGGTTAAACAATGGGCCCCGGCTATGAACCTTCATGAAAAAGATACCCCCAGCTTTTCAGAGATCACTCTCTCTGTCTCTCTCTCTCTCACACACACACACAAAATCTGTCGGTCTAAAACTATTACAGAACCAAAGTAGAAAAAGTCTAGAGAAGGCAAAATAGCCACATAGACCTTGTTCCCCTAAAATTATCAGTTCTGACAAAATAACGTGACAAAGTTTTTTGTGTTAAAGCAATCCTATTAGACACGATGTATACAGATAAAGTACATCGAATGAGTCATATTTAATAATAGCACTTAACATCTTTCCCAGAAACAGAATGGGCCATTTCTGAAGCATAAGTGATTTCTGGAAAGAAGAACTAAACAGGCGAAATAAATGTGGAATGATTTAGCATCTTTGTTATAAGCCCTTTGAAAATATAATGAGGAAGATCAGAAACTAAGTGTAATATGGAAAAAAAATTTAAATCTCATTTAATGAGAAGCCATTTGGCAAGTAGGGTATCAAAATGAAAATGTTCAAATACTTTGAAATTAGGGAAATTCATAGATTACTGGCTTGCAATTTCATTTACTGTTTCAGTGCAGTAGGAAACGGAAGCCAAATTGAATGGCCTCTATTTTTGTGTCTTTATAGAGCTACTGAAATAAAGAAAAACTAAAAATAGTGAAAATAAGTCCATAAAGATAAGCTGAACTGCAAATGTTTCTTTCCTGCTGATTTTAATTTGTCGCCTTAAAATTGTATATGCTGGGAACCGATTCCCACCTCTTGAAAGACGGCTGTTATAATTACTTTTATTTGCTTTTCTATGAAAGTCAAATGGCTTGGAGAATCAAGTTTGTGATTAAGTTTGGAGGGTTCCTCAGCTGATGGCGTCTGAGATGGAAGCCACTCAAATGGGAGATGACTGCATTAGAAAGGCTGGGCCAGCCAGAGAGCAGCCTGGAAATGATGTAGTCTCAGAATAGAAACACACCTGAGACTGATCATGCTGTACCTTCCACAGATGGCCACAGCAGTCACATCACTCAGAACGTTGATTCTGTACGATAAAGCCATTACACTGATGGCCCATGGTCAAAACTTGTTGTTAGTTGCCTATATAGAGTTTACTGTCTTGCCAGAATCCTTTTGTAATCTTAGGAAAATACTGAAGATAAGCAATGCTAAGGAAGTAGACGTATTTTCTTTTTTATAAAGGAAGTTGATAGAGAAACACTTCATGCTTTTTAAAAACTATCTTTCCAAGAATGAGTACTTTCAGTGATTTCAGAGCAACAGATAATGTGTATAGCCCATTTGGCTGTTTTTTAGGTCAAAGGTAAGTTAGGGTTAATGACCTCACTTATTTACAAAACTAAGTTAGGTGCTTCTAAATTTCAAATATTTAATCTTTTTTGCAGCTAGCCTTTAGCATTTTTGACAAGAAATTTCTTAAAAAAATAAGAATTTCTAATTTCATGACATTCTTATGGATATGGAAACACAATATAAAAACACTTAAAATGTTAAGCGAAGAAGTATTCACGACTCGAGTTATTTGTTTATAGGTCAGTATTTTAGTAACAATGGTAATACTTGGTAATAAAAAGACCAACAATGGAGTCGCGGGTCACGGTGCAGACATAGCCAAGTCCAAGAACCACACCACACACAACCAGTCCCAAAAGTGACAAAGAAATGGCATCAAGAAACCCCAATCACAAAGGTCTGAGTCTCTTAAGGAGGTAGATCCCAAGTTCCTGAGGAACATGCGCTTTGCCAAGAAGCACAACAAGAAGGGCCTGAAGAAGATGCAGGCCAACAATGCCAAGGCCGTGAGTGAGTGCACGTGCTGAAGCTCTCCAGGCCCTTCTAAAGGGCAAGGAGGTTAAGACCAAGATTCCAAAGGGTGCCAGCCATAAACTCAGTCGACTTGCCTACATCGCCCACCCCAAGCTTGGGAAGCGTGCTCGTGCACGCATTGCCCAGGGTCTCAGGCTCTGCCGGCCAAAGGCCAAGGCCAAGGCCAAGGATCAAACGAAGGCCCAATCTGCTGCCTCATCTGCAGCTCCAGCTTCAGTTCCAGCTCAGGCTCCCCGAGGTGCCCAGGTCCCCACAAAGGCTCCAGAGTAGAAGCATCTGTCTGCCATGAGGACAAAAGGACGCTGTGACCTCTAGGCTGCTGTCTATATGGGGCTGGGGTCCTCCTGTGCTATTTGTACAAATAAACCTGAGGCAGGAAAAAAAAAGAAAGAGCAACAATGATGACGGTTAACACTGACCATACGCTTACTCTACACTGGGGTCCATGTTTTCAATACTTACATTAAGTTCTGTTTACAAGCCAGTGACTTGCTAGAAAGTGTTTTAGTTCTATTTTGTACATTAAGAAACAGACGACACAGCCGTCAAGTTCCCTGCCCACAGTTACGTAGCTGGGACTTGGCAGAGGATTCCAGCAAAGTTGGGCTTGTCTCAAGACCACCTGCTCTGCTATGAAGAATAGCAATGGGAAGAAACAGAAGCTGAATGACATGTCATAAAGTGAACGTGCTTATCTCTATAACCTAAAAACGTACAAATGGCATAAGCAGAATATTTATTTCTAAATTTATAACAGTAAAAAAAATATGGTTGCAAAAAATAAATTTATAACAGTAATAAAAATGACATATGATTGCTTTAATTTATTTAAGAGATTCCAAAATTTCACAAAACAGAAAAACAAAAACTTGTTTTCTCCTAAAATCTGGTCAGATTAACTCTTGGCATTTGAAATAACCTCAATTTTCACAGAAATGTGAAAACAGACTCTACTGCACAAAATGCTACACCATGAATACAGAAAATTTCAATTAAAAAATTTTAAATTGCTAACTGTTGTGTGTATAATTTAGTATTACACACAGCAGTTTATTTTGTTATAAAATAAAACAAAGATACGGAAAACCACATACGAGTATAGCCGAGTGAATCATTCTAAATCATATCCCTATTTTACTCCATATAGAAAAAAATGTTGAGGTGGATCAAACTGTAAAAGTGAGGACTGCAGGGTTTCTGGAAAAAAGTCCAGGAGACTCTCTTCATATTTTAGAAGTAAGCAGCTATTTTCTTAGATAGGACTTTATAGGCTGCAAAGCATAAAAGAGAAAATGTGAAATTGAAATTTTTCAACATTAAACACTTCTGCTCCCCAAAAGACTCCATTAGGAAAGTGTAGAGGAAAATAGGGTGAGGGAAACAGTTTGCAATCCGTATGTCTGAGAACCATATCAAGAAGAAGTAAAGATTGCCTAGAAAACAAAACTATTAATATCAAGACCCCAAAGAGGTAATTTCAAAGAGAATAAAAGTCTTAAACAGACACTTAGAAAATAAGGTAGAGGATGGGTAACAAGAGTGTGGGAAGATGGTCAACGTATTATTTATCACATCAGTGCAAAGGAAAACAAAGTGAGATATAACATCACACTCGAATTGCCAAAATTATTCAGTCTCAAGTACCAAACAGTGGCCGGGAGGAGAAACAACTGCACCTCCATTCCCCTTGCAGGGCTGCCTGACAATGCCAAATGCTGAAGAAGCATCTCCAGCTCCCCTGGTGTGTGGGTAGGGATGTAAGATAACACTATCTGGGAGTGTCCTGTAAAGTCAGACATACATCTGATACCTCACAGTCCCTCTCTGTTACTTACCCAAAAGAAATGAAAATATACAAGTCTACAAAAAGACTTGTCCAAAATGATTGTTAGCAGTGTTATTATGATAATGAAAACGGGGACCTATTCACATTATGATTAAAAAGAGAAAGAATTAACAAATTGTGGCATAGTCAGACAATGGAATAATATTATGGAACAAAATTCAATGAAAAGATACAGTACTAACAGTGTAAACAAATCTCCAAAACTTAGTGATGAAGGAAATCAAACACAATGTAATAGGCAGTAATTCATTACATTTATAGAAGTCTGAGAACATTACAAACAGAGTCTATGGTGGTAGAAATCAGGGTGAGGTGATCAGGAGGTGGGAAAATTTAGCCACAGAAAGACACAAATAAACCTCATGGGGGTAATGAAATCATTCTATATCTTTAGTTTCAGGTGGTAGTGAAATGAATATTTTTTCAAAACTGAAAGATATCAACTAAAGATCTGTGAGTTTTATGGTATGTGATTATGACTCAATAAAAATAAACTGTATAAGGAAACAAAAACAAACAGGTTAATCAAGTTAGCCCATTACGTAAGTCTATATAAAACTTCAGTGTGTAAGTGTTGATGAAAACCTAAATCACGAATCATTTTTAGGGTTAGAGACAACATTTGCAGAGGCCATAGCCACTTTTTTTAGTGCATTACTACTTGGTTAAAAACATTTGATGAAAAAAAATGAACAAAAAGAAAAATGAATACTGTCTAATACCTAGCAATAGGCACTGGGCAGCAGTAAAAAACTACTAAGCTACCTACTAGAAAGAATAAAGTCTATGCAATGTTATTTGAGATATGAACTAGAAAACAGCAAATGTCATTAAGAAAGAAGAAAGAGATGTTATGGCAATTCAAATGAGGAAAAAATTACATCTCACTGGGGGAAACTGGTGATAGAGAAAGTCTTCACACAAGAAGCAGAAGATGAACTATTTGCAAAGATTTGACATAATGGATACTTAAAGTTTATTCATATACCTTTTAAAAATTAATATACTTAAAAATCGAGCTATTTTTTATCCTATCACTAACAAAATAGAAGATCCCTGCTCTGCTTTGTATATGCTGCTGTACTATAAAAGGGTAATTTGTAAAGGCTAATATCATTTCAAGATGCTGATTTCCTGAGGCAACCTTCTAACAACTCTATAGATTTCATAAGTGAAGCCACTTTTTAAGGGGTAATCCAGTAAATGCGATGTGGCTTACACAGCATGTGATTATTTCAGATAAATGGAACAAGAGTGTTAAAAAAAAAAAACAACAAAGTAAAAAACAAGCAATGCTGTAGACTCCTGTAGTTGTCTGTTTTGTGTTTTTCACATTTAATATGCATTTTCGGAGGGTGAAGCTATCTGACCACAGTTATGGTATCATTTCATGCTCATGAAAAGATAGAACTCCTTTCTCAAAGAACCTTAGGAGAATTTTGTCTGAGCAGTACCATCAAATATATAATTTTTAAAATCATTTATCTTCTTTCTTTTCGCTGGTGAGAAATGCTGTGACTCGGAATAGGTTTTGTGCAGGTGTAAACGACTGGTTTCGAATTATTTCCTGATGAATGCAGGCAATTTTGTCTATCAGGAGGTAAGCTAATAGGAAATAATAGACTAATTTTTATAAAATTACTGGATCAACATGTGCAATCTTTAGAAAGAGCAACTGGTAACCCAGCCAAATCAGGTCATCAACTATGAGCTGTTTTCAAGAATCTTTACCAAAGAAAGACAGTCAATAAGAGTCAGGACACTTTTATTCCAAACTTTATTCCCCACTCTGGACATGAGCCCTAGGAGTTATGCAACGTCAAAAAGGGGATTTAAATTGAAAAAACAAGGATATGAGAATGGCAGTCCAGTGCTACCTGGAATGTTGTAGCTTCAGGGTGGGAAGACTCTGGCTGTGACTTCCTTTTCTGGACATGGACCTTTGCCCAGCACTGCACTAATTTGACATGTGCACTTCCTAAACTCATCCCTGATGGGAATTGCCAGGGACTTTAATTCTTCTATAAACTTTCTTCCAGAAGCAAGACTGATGTCTTTTGAAACTGATTCGTGCCCTGTATTACACAGAACGGCCAAGATATGTATGTTACTCAAACATTTACTGAGATATTACCAACTCTCACACTGACAGGACTGGCCACGCTGTTCAGCCTCATGGTCCCAGAGGCTGGTGTACAGGTGAAAGCAATCGGCAGACATCGCTGCCGTTTTGGCCAGATCCAGGTGTTAGAAGAATATATATTAATAAGGAATAGAATCCAAGAGAATGGGCCACAGAGCCCTCTGCTAATATCACTGCAGACTAAGTCTCAGCAACACCTTTTCATTAGGGCGGACAGCAGAATTGGGTATTAGAGCAACTGTGAATGTGGATCCCAGAGCATTCCCAGGAAGCAGGCCAGGCTCGGGTGTGTGTTTCCAGGGCCTGCCTTTGCGGTTTCCAGCCCTCTCGTCACACTCTGGCCAAGCTCACCTTGCAGTGACAGGAGTTAGTGGGATCCATCCCTGCCTAATCCAGTCACTGGCACTCTGGCCACAGCTAGCTTTCCCCTCACTGTCCATTGCCCTGACAGTTGCTGTGACATTCCATTTCTCTCTTCTGAAAGGAGCACTCAAGCAGAAAGCTCATTCTTCTAGAAAGCGCCCCAGGCCTTCGGTTGAGGGATGATAGCAGTTCGCAGTGCAGGGGCTGCTGCTTTCACACGGTCACGGTCACGGCCGCTTCTCGAAGTTTGTTTACTCAGAGGACAACTAAACCTGAGCACATACTCAGAGCTGCCTGTCTCTGCTTTCCCACTTGTTAGGAGGTGGTTAAAATCAGATAAAGCTTCTCATTAAAGATCTTTTCTTTGAGTGCAGCAAGACGTTCAATTTATCCTGTCTGCCAAATGGATAAAATTCCCAAACGGGCTGTCATTAAATGGATCAGTTTGTATAATGAATGAACTTTGTTATAAAGAAGACCTGGCATTTTGCCCAGCACACAGTCGGTGCTCAGTAAACATTCGTTAAAGGAACACAAGCATTAGAAAATTGGAGCCTTGTTCTCACGGAAACAATGTTGTTCAAAACTCTCAGTCTTTATTTCTGCTGTCTCTGGTAACTGGGTCACTGGCCACTGGGTCTTTCAGTGTGTCACTGTTAGGTTTTGTGAAATATTCCTACACATCGTTTCACATTTCAAAATATAAATAAATTCTTAGCTCATATAAATATCCTCAAATCCTCCACCACATGTTTTAAGAGACTGAAGGATCTCTACAATCATTGTAAAGCACATTCTGAATGGAAAACATGGAAGGGTTAAGTATTTTTAAGCTTAAACGATGTCCATTATCTTCTGGTGTGTATTTTGTGAGACATCTGTATAGCCCAGACAGGGTAATCCACTTGTCCTGAGTTGCTAAAGAGGTTAATGACCAAACTGGTTTGAAAATCTACGTGTGCTGGCACCCAGAATAACAACGCATTCTCCATTGTATCTGTCAGTAGGAGATGATGACTGCAGAGAAAAGTAAAATCTTACTTAAATTATTTGACATATCTGCCCTAAATTCCCTGTGCACAAAATGTAGTAAATTGTCTACACTGCTGCTACAGTATTCCTAAGCCAAAATACCACCTTTTTGGAAAAAATTAGATTTTATAGCTGAAGAAGGCTAATGATGAAAAGAAAAACTATTTTGGTGGATTTCAAAATAGGCATTCATCTTCCATTTAATTATCTTCTCTTACGGCGAATGACATCAATGAAGACCTACAGTAGGGAGGGAAAGCTTCGTAGATACTTCTGTAGCAACCCAGCTAAGAGGTGTTTGACTATTTGATAGAATTATTTACAGTTGAATAGTATTGGCCACACGTGGGGGTTTAGACTTGAAGGTGGGACCCCGATAATATTAAAAAGTAGGAGGTGGAAGTGATGACCACCATGAGGCAAATCATTGACTATTTCATAAGTTCACTGAGCAAAAAGAAAACTTCTTATCTAGAGGTGTTGGGTAAACGGTCTGGTCCTTGTCACTGTAAATATTAAACCGAAGCTTCCTAACCATTTGCCAGGGATGTTAGTAAATAAGAATAAACAAGGATGGGAGTGTACATAGTTGACATTAGTGTCTGTGATTTCACAGCATCTCAAATAAACAAGAGAAGGTGTCTCTGTTTCCCTGAGTGTGGTTTTACTTTCCTATGCCACTGTGCTTTCATCCCGTAATTCTTAGTGCAGATCCTCCCCAATGAACAGCGGCCATTTTCTCCAGGAGGTCCTACTTCATTCTCCCCAGTTACGGAGAAGTTGTTGGGAAAGTGCTACATCTTCTAAGAAATCTTCACTTCTCTTCAATAGTAGAAAGAACTCAGAAACTTGGTTTTAAATTCTGACTCTGTCACTTGCCAGTCGTATCATTTTATTCAATGTTTCTTAAAGGTGAGAAAAAGGTGACCTTGAACTCCTCTGCTTCCTAGAAGTCTTCCTTTAAACAAAAGACTGTATTTAAAAGAAAACAAAATATATCTTGTAGTCATTAGGTGTCCAAGCAACTGTAATCACTAAAGAAGTGTCACTAGAATTATGTGGCACGATGGCATTGTCACTTTGTGAGAACTCTTGTGTGGTAATCAACAAACTGGCCTTTGTGTTGCTCACAAAAAAGAAGCTGGACTCAGTAAAATGATTTAAGGCGGTTTGTTCTGAGCCAAATTTGAGGACCATGACCCAGAGCCACACCAAAGAACCTTGAGGAGGTGGACTCTCGGTGGCTGGGTTACAGTTTAGTTTTATACATTTTAGGGAGACAGGGATTACAGGTGAGATTGTAAATCAATATGTTGAAAACATACATCCATTTGGTCCAAAAAGGAGAGACATCTGGAAATGGGAGCTTACAGGTTATAGGTGTTTTAAAGAATCTTTAGCTGACAATCGGCTGAGTTAGGCTTTGTCTAAAAGACCACAAGTCAGTGAAAAGGAAAACTTAAGATAAAGGGTGTGTTAATTAGAGGCAGAGGACCAGACAGACTGGAGTGGATCTGCAGGTAAGTCTTACCTAGCCTTGGGCCTGTTAGTGAGTCATAAAGGATGTCTCTAAGAAGAGGAGGGGCGTGATGAGGCAGCTTGGCTAGCAACTCAGTTTTAGGGATCCTCTTGGCCAAGAGGGGAACCAGTCAGCTGCTGAGGGGAGATCCTTAAGATTTTATTTTAGTGCACATTGTGAGCACCTTGGCCTCACCATTTGCCCCTTTCTTTATGCTTAGACCATCTATTGGACATAAATTCCTTGAAGCCAGGTAAAAATATTGTATGCCTAGGACAGTGCCTTGTATTTGTAGATATCTGATTTTAAATTAAAATGGATGTCTCTGTGTTTGTGTTACTCTTAAAAAATACTATAACTTAAAGATCATAGTCAAAGCTTGAAAACTCACCTTGAAAGTCAATCTCTTGGGTTATTGGACTCAGCTTTCTGTCTCTGAAATAATTAAGCGATACAATTTCTTCATCTTGTGAACTAAAATAAAGTCTTAAGGAGCCCTCTAGTGGCAGGCTGACTGGACCCCCCCCCCCCTTGGCTAAGAGGATCCCTAAAACTGGGTGCCTAGCCACGAGAAAAGAGATCAGACCTGCTCATCACGCCCCACCCCTTCTTAGAGACATCCTTTATGACTCACTAACAGGCCTAAGGCTAAGCAAGATCTACCTGCAAGCCCTCAATATGCAAACAAACTACATGAATCTGTCTGGCACTTTGCCTCTGATTAACAGATCCTTTATCTTAAGTTTTCCTTTTCACTGACTCCTGGTGTTTTAGACAAAGCCGAATTCTTTCAGTCCATGGTCCGCTAAAGAATCTTTAAACCCCCCTACCACCTGTAACTTCCCATTCCAGGAGTCCCACCTTTTTTGGACCAAACCGATGTATGTTTTTCATGTATTGATTTATGACCTTGCCTGTAATCCTGTCTTCTAAAAATGTACAAAACCAAGCGGTAACTCCACCACCTGGAGTTCACGTGTTCAAGGCTTCTTGGGTGTGGCCCTGGGTTATGGTCATCAAATTTGGCTCAGAATAAACATCCTTAAATTATCCTACAGAATATGGCTTCTTTTCTGCTGACAGTCCTCTACTACTAGGGAACGTAACAAACTGGTCAACATAAGGAACTAGGCCTACTGTACTGATACATACATGTGCTGCATGTCTGGTCTATGAAAATTAGATTAACTTAAGGAGGCGGTCAACTATGGAGGTATTACAGTATTTAATTTTTAACAAAAGAGGATATGTTTAATATAATAAGAGTAAAATAATACTATGGATAATTATTTCTAATGTAGTGGGTATTTATCTATTTCTTAGAAGATACCTGGCTATAAAAATTGAATACATTTTGCCTTTAAGTTAGTCTTCATTCTCAGCCTTTGTTTTAATAGCCAATATTAATTTTTCAATGGAGACTATTTCTTGTTTTTCTATTATTTGTATCATTTTATATTTTTTCCTGAGAGATTATTTACCAAATTGATCAAGGACAACAAAACTCTGAAAAGCATGTAATGTGTTGTAATTACAAGACTCAAAGGATTTAGTGTTTCCATTCTTGATAAGTGAGACTATCTTAGTAGTATAGAGTTCAAAATAGCTATACAATCTTATATTACTGCATGCATATATTGCTAAATATAGAAAACCAAGATTCAAATATCTATCATACAGTATTTTAGGAATTTAAAAATTCTTACTTAGCGTGTGCTTTAAACAAATAGCACAATTAATTATAAACACTTTTTAGATTTTTATAATTTAGTGGCTCTCAAAAACACCGCAGATTTTTGAATTGCAGAGATGTCTGGTTCTTCTTCTGCTGAATTAGGAGACATCCTCTCCTTTGAGAAAATCTCTGATCACATATAAAAGAGGATTTGGGGTTTAATCGGTATTTCTTGTTCAACTCTGAGGACCTTGATCTTGTTACACCACTGTAGCAACAAAAGAAAGTCACAGTTCTATCTTTTCAGTAATATGCATGTGAAGTCACAGGAGATGAAAAGTGTCCATGTGTTTTAGGAACGAGGAATAAATATCCCCACAGACTCACACTGCAGGCTCCTCAAATGTGCTTACTGCTGTGTGGGGACTTTGTGGCAGAACATGGGCTGGACAATCAAAGAAAGAAGAAAATGTGTTTGAAAATTTACTCTGAACGTGAGATTCAAATATTTCAAAGATTCAAAGATTTCCAGCTGAAATCTTAGTGGTTATCCCTGGATAGATTTGGAAAAACACAGGTTTAATATACTTAATTTGTTTGAATGTAATTTAGTAAATTCATACAAATTTTGCCAAAAGAAATATTGTCAACCATGCTTGTAAAAAGTTTTATTTTTCAAATATTATTTTTGGCAACACGGACAATCAATACAAAAACAGGGGTATGGTTAAAATAAAACACAGCCGTTTCTCGTCCTATGTTGAATTATTACAAGATGTATGAGAAGGGCCACAAAGAAAGGGGGGTGGAAGGAAATCCTGGCCTACTGAACCAGGAAGTCTGGCAGCCCATGACAGTGGTATGCAGTAACCTAGGTAACCAGGGACCAATAGAAAAAGACCACCAATGACCAATAGAAAAAGCAATACTGCCTGGAGCACAGAGAGGTCAATAAGATTCTTGAGACCAATTTCAAACAGAGAGAAAGGGGTATTTATACCCCTGCAGGCCTTTGTGTCTCTATCTCTCTCACCCTATCTCCTTCATGAGAGGGACCCACTTCCAACTCTATTTGGAAGTGCTCTAAACTTTCTCTTTTTTCTTCCTAAATAAAAGTGTTCTTTGTTACCGGAAACCTGTGCAGGTTACTTTTGCTGTCTAGTCCTATTGCCTATGTTGTTCCAACTTTATTCCCAGAGTCAATTCATTATTACTCTCAATTACCACTGTGCCTCAGTTGAACATTCTAGCTCAGCCAAGTAATTGAACCAGGTCAATTAGGTTCAGAGAACAAGGATCCCTGGCCCTCAGCAATACAGAGATAGTAATTTAGTTTTTGTTTGTTTTTGTTTTTGATTCTAGTTTTCTCTCTCTCTCTCTCTCTCTCACATGTACATGGTCAAGTATAATGGTTACACATCTACTGTATTCAGAGCATAGTTGCCCTATGAACATTTAGAGAGATTTACCAACATAACATAAGCAATCGTTTTTGGTGTGAGAAAACAAAATAGAACAGAAAAATTAAAGACAGATCCTTTAAGAAGTACTTAGTTTACTTGCAAGGCAAGATTTTACCCAAAATACACATGTATGCAGATATGCCATGTATTATTTTATTTGACAACTATTTAATAATTTCTAAAAAGACTATGGATAAGTTCCAGTCCTCTAGAAGAAGGCATCCAGAATTATGGAGTCAAAATTGTGCTAACTTCCATCTGCACAACTGTTGCCTGCACTTGGACTCATGATTACATTCGTAAGTCAAATATGTGATCTATGGTCTTGGTTACTATTTGACAGATTTTTAAAAGGAGTAACAGCAAGACATTAGTTATCGTCAAAGAACTGCAATAAAGGACTTCACATTTTAAGGAATGTTTGTTGGGAATGCCATCCTTTTGAAGTGATGTACTCTCCTGTATTGTAATGAGTCACACTATTTTGGTACTTTGGTTTATTCATAGGAAAACATTTCCATTATTTCGTGAGATAGCCTTGCCGAGAGTGAAAACACAGGGCAGCTGGACCAATTTTTTATGTTCCTAATTTACAGATTGGGACATATTAAAGAAGTAAATGAGATACTATTTCCCATCAAGTAGTCTGTCTTCATAACCTGGTAGTGCTTCTGTTACTGACAGGGGTCTGTTTAAGAGGCATTATGCTCACAGCTCGTACATTCAGATTGCACTAATGCCTACTGTTTCATGCCAACCACTTCTGCCAGCTTTCCAAATGATCAGTTAGTGCCCCTTGGATAGCTTTACTCATTGTTTGTTAAGTGCCAAGTTTAAATGAGTCATATGCTTAATATTACCTTAATGTTGGAATCTCCGCCTACTCCTTAATCTTCCTTTGTTACATAACATTGAAAACTTCCCTTCTATAAAATGGAAATGGAACCAGCCCTCTCACTTCCTCTCATTACAGGGTCCTGTTGAGGCTTCTGCTGCTTGAAATGATTTTCATGTCCTCCATTGAAAAGTAATTTTTTTTAACTTAAGGTAATATGATTTCTGAAATCAAAATTCCAAATGATAAGTGCATAAAGTTTAACCAAAACTGATAACCAAATGTATAAATTACACAATAAATATTGACCAAAACTCATTGACAAAAACTCAGTATATGAATACATGAAGAAAAATGTAAAAATCAACACGAATTCTACCATGTACTATTACGATTTTAGAATATGAGCATAAATATATTGATTAAATAGAGATCAAGCTAAAATTCATATGTATTTATAAAATTAAGATCTCTATACGCATTTATTATGTGGCAGTTAAGGGTTGCACAATATTCTACTACAAAGTTCTAATTCTGTTGTTCAGCATGGTGTACATTATCCCCAATATGTGACTGATAAATGGTGCTGCAATAGGCACCTTCGTGTATAATCTTTGATAACAATAACATTTTCAACTTGAAATTTCAACTTGAGCCATGTCAGGTCTTAGGAATGTATCTCATATACGAGTACAAAACTGATAGGTCTCCATCTCTATGTATCTTACCATCTCATAGGAAATCTAGGTACATAAGTAATGATGGCAGATTTATTAATTCATTCATTTATTCATTCATTCAGCAGCTATGCCCTGAATTGCTGTGTTTATTTCTAGGTAGTTGGGGATAGAGATATGAAGAAGAGAAATTAGGTTTTACTCACGTGCGAGTAAATACCTAAACATTGGGATAATTTCAGCATTGATGAATGTTATGAAAAACATTATGATAACTGGGATAATTTCAGCATTGATGAATGTTATGCAAAAGAAAGTATCAAAATGATGACAAAGAGAGTGACTTGGCCATTTGAGTTTACTTTGAGAAGTGGTATCTGAGTTTAGGTTCAAATGGCAAGAGAAAGTCAGCTTGCAAAACGTTAACTAAGACACTATGGGCAGACAGCTGCCTCTGACGGCAGCATAGGGAAGGGAAGACATGGGTAGCTGGAGTGGAGAGAGAAAGGAATGGTGACCGGGAGCAGTGCAGAGGACACAGCACTCGGCAGTAAGGGAGCCCGCAGGGCTTGAAGAGTCAAAGTCTTATTCCAGCATCATGGAAAGCTACTCAAAGGTTTTAGGCTCTATGGTGGCATTATCATTTTTTTCTTGCGATCACTCTCAGGGCTGGGTGGACACTGAACCGGGAGGAACCATATGCAGTGAAGGGCATTTAGGAAGTTGTTGCAGCTAAGGTAGAAGATGGGGACTTGGCTTTGCAAGCATTTACGAAATGTTAAGTTAGCACTTTAGAAAGAGAATTAGCAGTCTTCTTTTAGACCTTCATAGGTGAGAATAATGCAGAGAAAAGAAAAGAATTTAAAATACATAAAAAGATATATTATGAAAATAATGAAAATATGCATGCTTTGAAGGACGGGTTAAAGAATTGCAAGAAAACTCAGAAGAGGTTAAGCAATGGAAAGGATATAAAGTGGGCTAGAGTACTCAGCAAAGTAAATCAAAAACAACCATAAGTGCTTCACACAAATAAAATTACTTTATGAGTACTTAGATGTCGATAATTGTAGCTGAAAAGAGACAGTAACAACTTCACGAAATAGCATGAATGTAACAAAGAAATGAGTTCAATCAGAGAGGGAGAATAAATATGCCTGTGTGCCTGTGTGTGCATATGTCAAATACAAGAATCAAAGGCACAGGTGTCCCTGAAATAGAGAATACAAGTTGTATGTAAAAATCTTTCTTGAACTAAAGGAAGATCTGGGACTTAATTCAGGTGCTTTGAACAGCAGATGCCAGGATAGGCTGAGATGTACCAGAGTTAGCCAGCCAGTGATCACCAGATATTTAAGGAAGCATGAAACAAACATGAAACAAAAAGCCCGATCATGAATGTCTGTAAATAAATTGCATACAAAGGACTGGAAGACACAGAGATAATGCAAAAGTGTAATAAAGCCATGCACATGAGCAAATTTACGAACAAGGTGGTAATTCACTTGGATGTCAGAAGTTTGAGTAAAACAGAAATAATTGTAAACCATATTTGCTGATTTATACCAAATAACTGGATCAGTGATACTAATGTAAATACCAAATACTGCTTTTAAAATATTAATCAGGCCTGGTGCAATGGCCCCTGTCTGTAATCTTAGCTCTTTGTGAGTCCAAGGCAGAAGGATCACTTGAGGCCAGGAATTTCAGACCAAACTGAGCAACAGAGCAAGACCACATCTCTACAAAAAATACAAAGTGTAGCTGGGTGCAGCAGCATGAACCTGTAATCCCAGTTACTAGGGAGGCTGAGGCAGGAAGATCCCTTGGGCCCAGGAGTTTGAGGTTGCAGTGAGCTGTGAAACAAATAACCTAGAAGATAGTGACTATTAACCTTTGAAAATATAGCATAGGACTGACATGATTTTGATATGTGCCTTATTTGATTTTAGACTTAGAAGTTCGAGCTCCAACTCTCTAGTAAGTGGAAGGGCTCAGGAATCAGAATGGATAGAAGAGTTGGGGCCACTTGTACTCTCTTTGAATCTTTGACAGAAATCATGTATCATTTCCAATTTAAAAAACAATTTCAAAGTACAAAAGAATGAAATGATTAAATTCTCACTGCCTACTAAAGTGATTTCCAGATTGTTCCTGAATGGTGTTTACGGATCTTCTGACTGCACTTTCATGCAGGAAAATACTCTATCTTGGATTTTCTTCCTCAATAAATCTGATGCCTAGGGCTTAACTGTCCCAAATGAGAATGCACCTTCCCATTTGACTCGCCCTTTATACTATTGTTTCCACTCAGTGCCTTTTCCCAGTCTCTACTTGTGATTGCTAGAGTACTTAGAGGTCCAGATAACAGTGAATTAATCTTATCTTACTCCTTATACGTCCCTGCAAGCTCATTAAATGATCAGAATACAGAGTATCTTCACTTCCTCCAGGACCTACCTAGCATAGCACCTTAGGAAGCCTTATGAAACAGATATTGTCTGTACGGAAAGCAGTGTGTTTCTGACAAGGAATTTCACTGTTGTCGTGCTTGCTGTTTCTTAAGTTCTTTTCAATTAATATTATTTACTATTGCAAAGAGTATACAATTTTAATGCAATGATGGTGCTTTTAAATATGTGTTTAAAATATTAAATATTTAGTATGTAATATTTAAAATACCATTTCTATCCTTTTGTTGATATCATTACTGTCATGACAAATTACAAGTTCATGGTTTATTTAAAAATGACATAAATGTGTGTGGGCATATATATTTTTGAAGTAAGAATTTTATGATTCTTTGACATGAGATGAAGATTTATCTTTAATTGAATTATTAGCTTTACCCTAGACAAAAAATTATTCATTTTTGTATGAGGATTTTTACATATAAATAAATTACTATCAAAACATTATGATGTCAGCTTGGCGCCTGTAGTACAGGGGTTACGTTGTCAGCCACATGCACCGATGGTGGCAGGTTTGAAACCGGCCCAGGCCAGCTAAACAACAATGACAACTGCAACAAAAAATAGCTGGGTGTTGTGGCAGGCACCTGTAGTCCCAGCTACTTGGGAGGCTGAGGCAAGAGAATAGCAAACCACAAGAGTTTGAGTTGGCTGTGACCATGGTACCCTACCAAAGGGTGACATAATGAGACTCTGTCTCGAAACAAAACAAAACAAAAAAACTCCAAAACAAACAAAAAAAATATGATGTCAAAAAGGCATACTTATTTTAACAATTCAACATAAACTATTGTGATGCATTTGTAACTTATTTTGTAAGTAAAATTGGTTAATGTCTAAAAAAGTTCACAGGATTAAGTGAAAATGGCTATCAACCCCACTTTATGTTGCATTACATTTGATTCTCATCCAAATTTCATTAGTGCATTTAATTGAATTCATAAGATATTCCTGAGCACTTATCAAATACGGCAACATAATTATTCCGTGGGGAAAAATAATTTATTTCTAAAAGATAGATGATTCTTGTAAACAAGAGATTTTCACATAATATTTCTAAAGATTACAGGGAGCTTCATCAGATTTTCCATTTCCTTGGTCATGGATCACTGACTTTAAAGAAATGCAGGTGAAATTGACTTTACTATTGCTTTTGTATAATTACAAATTTCACAATCATGGAGACTGTTTACCAACCGTGCAGATGCTGAAAATGCATTTCAAAACTTGATTCTATAAACACTTGGCAAAACTTTAAACTGAAAAGCAAAATCTCATCTGACACACTAAAAGTACCCTCAATGTCCTTTTGATGGGATGGCAGGAGACAGGCTTTGCTGTGACATGGTGTAACTTGGCGCTCACTCAGTCTCTCAGGACTCACACGTGTGTACTGGCAGCACAGTGCCCGCAATGTTTTTTCGGCTTATTAGAGATAAGGTAACCTCTTAGGAGCTGACAACTGAAATGTTTACGTGGATGACGTCTTACTAAGCATCTCACTCATCAAATCTGGGATTCAATTCTAAGATGTAAATCTGCAATTATGCATTTTGATACAATCAAAGCATTTTGTATGTGGGACATTGACATCCTATTTACTCTGTATTTCCTAGTATCCATAAATATTTCCACAGATGACATAACTATAGTAGTTTCTATTTAGATTTTAATAAAAATCTTCAGTGACCCTCAGTCTATAGCAAAGGCCATTGTGGTTTAACCACAAAGAAAAAAATAGAATATTCAAGTGAAAAATATGAAAGAGCATCAAGACATTTAATCAAAAGCAGATTTCCCCCCTTGAATTGCACCAGGTACTGGGAATCTTCTTTTAAGAACAGATTTGGCGTTAGTGTGTCGATCCAGTGATCTCTAGGCATCTTCTCTTTCTAGGTTGCCACATCTGAAACTCAGTGGCGGCCTTTTTATCATAATGCTCATTGTTGCCTTATTTTTGACATTTCCCTTCTCATTCCTGACACTATTTTATTCCCTACATTATGCATTTCTTAACTGCTCCATTTTTCGTGATTATGCTGTAAGTTAGCTCAAATCCTTGGAGCTAAGCTATACAGAGGCTTGGTATATGGTTACCAAATATCAACGTTAGTCAAACCTCATTTAAATGGTCTTCTAACTCTCTTTGTTGGAAAAGCTTCTGCTCTCCCAGAGTTAAACCCTCACATTAAGTCACATGTACTCAGCCAGTCTAAATGCCATTTAAAATAATCAGGATAACAGTATGGAGGAAGTTATACCCCTTAGTTCCAAGATTTCAATTATAAATTGGAATAGAAAAAAAATTAGAAGGTTAAATTATCTCTGGGTAATTTGATATTTTTAATAGTTTTATATCTCTGGTGATTGCAAAATTTACCCTAGACTGCATATTTAAAGTACAGGTACCCAATATAACATATTTTAGTCAATTCCATTTTTAAGTATTTGCATTAAAAGACAAAGTAGCTTTAACTTTCTGAATTCTTTCTCCTTTAAATGTGAAGAATAAAATTCTCTGAAAAGTTTTATGGGTATTGGAGACTATATCTAATATGAATATAGAGAAATAGTTGATAAATACCACCATTTAATTGTACTTTTTCTAAGAAATACATTATGAAATATTAAAACAAACTTACATTCTGTTCGATGACAACTTTGTAGGAAAATCCTTCAAATTGTCATTTTTGGTATATTATCTCATATACGGGAATATTTCCCAATGATTTTGACTACAGTTAGGATAGTACATCATTGAGGAAATAGATTTGTATCATATTACATGACATATGATATGCTAAAATTATCAGTAAAATGGAAAATTATTCCTGCAAAGGAAGAAATCAATAATATGCTTTTATATCAGAGAGAAAGAAAGAGGGAGAGAATTCTAGTTCTATCACCCCCAATGACGCTGTCATTTAACCAATCTACAGCGTGCTCTGGCAGCCCAATTTTGGTCTATAAAACTATTTCCTACAAAAAGCAATCATTTTTCCTAAGAGAGTAGTTGACTCCACTTGTTGGAAATGAGAAGGGCAAGTTAATCCCAGTACATTTTATAAATTTTAGAAACCACATTGCTGATGGAAACACTTAGAATATTGGTCTATGGTTACCAATATTAAATATTAAATACGGTAGAAGCCAGCCCGGGGAGGAGCTGACAGTGGGGAACAGGGCTATCTCAAGCAAAGGAGAAAACAATGATTATATTTGGTAGTTAGATGGGGAAAATCAGGGTATTGGACATGGTGAATCCATGATAAAGCTTTAAAAAGGAGAGGGCTGGGCAGCACCTGTGGCTCAAAGGAGTAGGGCGCTGGCCCCATATACTGGAGGTGGTGGGTTCAAACCCAGCCCCGGCCAAAAAACTGCAAAAAATAAAATAAAATAAGGAGAGGGCTAAAAAAACGTGCATCAATCAGTGGTTATAATGCACACACAAGTTTCCAATATATTTTACCAAAATGTTATAATATATTGATCAATTCAAATTATGTAAGTTTATAGTGGAATTTTAGCCAACCATTGAGTGACCAAGTATAAATGTTGAATAAAATTCCTGCAGATCATATAAAAAAAAGAATATGAAAATATGTTTTTAGTTTTGATTGAAGGACAAGAGATAATATACATTGGGGAAAATGTGAAATACCTAGAAATGGATTTCTTTTCATATGAAAATACAAAATTTAGCAAAATGTATGGAAGAGAAAGAAGAATCTTGGGCCCCCTGTATGGACTTTGCTAAGTTTTCTTCAGCTGGTGTTTTGTTATGGAGGGAAGTGGTAGAGTCTATTTGGGTTACACTGAGGGCCAAATTATCATCTGACTAAAGTCTTACGTTCTACGGAGTGTCATGCGGTGCCCTTGGTCACGTACCAAGTACAGATCAGACTGTGTCATCGAGAAGGTTTAATAATTTATTGATTTTAACACTGAGTTCAGAATCTGATGCCTATATTCTCAGAAAACAACCAAAGGCATAATATCTGACAAAATAATAATAATGATAATAATAATCCAGCACAAACAAGTTCTGTATTTGATTTTTGAAACACCTGTTGACCTTCAAACCTTTCAATCAGCTACTGAGAAATATTTAATGCTGAATTTGAAAAAAGTACCGGACCATAGTATCTGCTCTATTCCTTGTTTAGCTCCCGTATCATGATGTTATAATCAGCTGTGTTCATGATTTCTTCCTCACCAGACAGGGGTTTCTCGAAAGCAGTGTGCATTTTTGATTCCTCTGGGTGATTCCAGCACTTAGTGTAACGTCCAAGACATCGGAAAGGCCAAAAAGTATTTGATGAATAAATGACTAAATTTCAGGTTTTTAATATGCCATTTATTTGGAAAATATTTTATTTATCATTACTTTAGGAACCTTGTGGAAATTTAATAGATTACAGTTTGTTCCTCTAAAGTATCATTGACAAGTAGCTGGAAATGCAGGCATTTAAGTATTAATCCTCTATTGTGATCAACCAAAAATCGTATCATTCCACAGAAAAATCTTAACAGAAATGTGTCTCTTTCACTGTGCTATCCATTTTTAATATATGCTAACTTTGGAGATACCTTTCTGGCTTCAGCTCCTACTATTTTGTAAAATATAGAAGAGGAAATAGATTCAGACCAATTTTAAGAACTGAGATCAAAGAAATAAAAAAATCCCCCCCTCAATATATGCCCTGGTCTAGATGGCTGCACACCAGAATTCTATCAAACCTTCAAAGAAGAGCTTATATTCATTCTGCAGAAATTTCTCCAAAAACTTGAGAAGGAAGATGTCTTCCCCAACACATTCTATGAAGCAAACATCATCCTGATTCCAAATCCAGGAAAAGACCCAGATAAAAAGGAGAACTTCAGACCAATTTCACTAATGAATACAGATTTTAAAATTCTCAGTAAAATCTTGGCCAATAGATTACAGCTACACATTAAAAAAATCATTCATGGGCAGTTACTGTGGCTCAAAGGAGTAGGGCACTGTCCCCATATACGGGAGGTGGTGGGTTCAAACCCAGCCCGGGCCAAAAAGTGCAAAAAAAAAAAAAAAAGATAAAATAAATAAAATGATTCAACATGATCAAGTATGTTTCATCCCAAGGCTGGCTTAACATATGCAAGTCCATAAACATAATTCACCATATCAAAAGAAGCAAAAAACAAAGACTATATGATCCTCTCTATAGATGCAGAAAAAACATTTGATAAAGTTCTACATCCTTTTCTAATGTGGAAACAGCCTAAATGCCCACTAACCCAGAAATGGATTAACAAGCTGTATATGTATACCATGGGACACTATTCAGCTGTAAAAAAGATGGAGACTTCACATTTTTTGTATTAACCCAGATAGAGGTAGAACATTCTTAGTAAAGCATCACAAGAATGGAGAAGCAAAAGTCCAATGTACTCAACTCTAATATGAAGGCAGTAGATGAGCTAATACAAGGTGGGAGGTAGGGGAATGAGGGAGTGAGGAGAGGGGAGGTGGGTGGGGGATGGGGGGGTCATAGTTACATGGCACAACTCATGAGGGTGGGACACAATTATAAGAAGGACTTTATCTAATGAATGCAATAGGTGTACCCTAATTCTTTGTACCTTCAATGAGTCCCAAACAATAAAAAAAAAAAAAAGAAGGCATGCACACTTTTATTATGGAAGTGACATGAATTCAGGACAGTGAGTAACCACAGCAGGCCTTGTACATCAGCATTAACACCTGAAGAAATGAGAGGAAAATGTTTAGGAGAGAGCACAGGACCAAACAAGATGGATTTGCTACTGGGAGAGTGATTTTTAAAATTTCCAAAATAAAACACTTTCAAAGAAGTTGGAATGAAGGCAAAATGCATTTGAACTTGCAGTAAAGCTTACTTAAGAAGCCTGGAAAGTAATAATGAAAAGCAATGGCCACCCTCAAGAGTTAAACCCACTAATCTACATACGCAATGTGCTTTAAATTGTTCCACAAAAAGAGCAAAGCTGTTCTATGAATTTTTTAAAAGCAGTGCCCAAACCATAAAGAACTTATCTTTCAAAGCTGTGGATTTTCTACAAATTGTTTAGATGGCTTCCATTTAGGTTGTCTCATTTAAAGCGCATTTCAGAATAGCTGTTGCCTGTTTTGAGGAATAACTCTTGTAAACCTTGATTACGGTTCAAAGAGAATGTACCAGGGCCGAAGGGTCAAGATTATAAATGTTTTATTCTATCCTGCTAAAACTCTGTCACCTGCGGTGGTTCATCACTTTTCTAGCTGAATAGCAACCTGGACCAGAAAATCAGGACTGCTTGATAATCCTACTCTTGGCCACAATCAACTTATTTTATATTTCTGTGCCTCAGTTTTCTTATTTGTAAGTGAAGACAAGGATACACCTACTGCAGAAGTTGTTAGGAAGACTGAACACCATGAAACTGCGTAGAGTGCCCAGTAGACATGAGCCATGTCAACACTGACACCACTGTTCTCTATCTAGAACAACGGCACCCATAACTTCCTACCTTTTCAGACGTTTGTGTTGTTGTAGGAGATATTTGTGATATTACCTATCATATTACCTTGTTCATAGTAAATAAAATTCCCTTCTCCTCCCTATTAAAAATTTTCAAACATGTTATATGTCCTCATTTGCTAGTTAGACCGTGAGTCTCTGGTTGAAACCGGGTGAGTGATTCATCACCCAATTAGTGACTGGAGAAGTGGCGGTGAACGTGGGGTGGCTATTAAGTCACTGAGACCAGGATGAGACCTCTTATCATACACTAGGTCTCATTTCTGTCTTTGCCTGCCAAAGGGTGGATTCAGCCCTCAGATCCAGGGGATAAGTAGTCGATTAGGAGATGAGAAGCGCGCTGCTCCAGGTCTGCAGACTTTAGTTTGCTGAACATGCCTCAGCGGAAGTGGCAGCAGGAAGGTAGAGACGGGCTCGAGGGGTCAAACTGATGAAGCTCTAGGACTGACTTCTGTTTGGTTTTGCATTTTTGAGTTAAAAAAAATGCTACATTTTACTATCAAATTTTTTGAGAACTTTAAAAATATCTTGCAAAGAAATGAATAAATAAACTATTCTCATAGGAAAGTTTCAGCTAATTAGGAGTTACAGATACAAGCATGGGGTGTATGTCAGTCGGCGCCTTTTATGAGCACTTACAGAATTCTAAATGGGTATTATAAGGCCACAGACAATGGCTAATCCTCCAACATCTACCAGAGAGGTGACTTTCCAAATTCATTTGATGAATAAAAGGGTAAGAAGTACATTTTCTGCCACAGAGTTATGTTGCCAGTAAGCAATTTTGTTCTAAAATCATGTAACTTTTATTATCAAATATATATATAAAAGACATACTATGCCTTTGAAAGTTAGATACGAAATCTCCCTTTCATGTATTATAAATATTAAAAAATAATGAAATGAAGGTTCTCTATGTCCTAGCAAACAAATTTAATATAGCAATGGTGACCGAACATTCCTAGGAACACTCCCAAACTATACTCTTCTTCCTAAATTAAACACAGGCATTCAAACACCTTTTCCACAAATTTGATAAATATAGAACTTGGTGGGGCAAAATCAAATATAGAAACTAAATAGAAATTTTAATGTCAGATTTGAGTTAAAGAGAGTGAAGCAATTTGTTTTAATAAAATCACTGGAAAATTATACCAATCCAATATAACATCTGGAAACTCAATCTTTTATCTTTTAGTAATTGCTTTAACACATCTGTTAAAAATTGTCTAACTAGCTGACGTGGTACGTTGCATCCCGTGAGTTGTCTTCAGATTTTGCCTTGTGACATATTAGGAGAACTCAACTGGCAATCTAAACCATCTCATATACCTCGGCTCCAGCACGCAGAAAGCACCAAGTGAGAATACAGCTAGGTAAGGTGAGTAGTCAGCAAGATTCAACTCTGGACAGGTGGGTGAGTGGGGTGACGGTGGAGTGGGTGGGGCAGGAGAACCTCCTTTGTACCAAGCTGAGCTGAATAAGGTCCTTCTAGGAGTTTCCAACCCTTGGGTCTGAAAAGGTGGTTTGGTTTCCCTAAGCCTACCTGGACGGAGGGATGTAAGGTTTGGGAGAAGTGGTTTAAGGTGCAGTGTCTTGTTCGTATTCATACGTAGAAAGAATAAATGAAGACTTAGGACAGAATTTTTTTTCTTGCACTAAAAAGTAAGGGTGAGACTTAGATTTTGTTTTCCTAGAAATTTAAAAAGTAGACACATTTCTTAAAGCTATATTGTTATTAAGGTCCTTAGAATCAAACAAAATTCCTGAAGCATAGCAGGAACTCGGCAATAATAGCTTAGAGTAAGTACTAGAATAGACTAAGGTGGGATAGCATCCCTATCTCTGCCAGAAAAAGAAACTTCTTACTGGGAATTTAATGTGCCATTGTCTCTTGAAAAAATACAGGTTTGAACTTAATGGGTCCAGCGTATAAGACCAGCCCTTCCTCCTCCTCCTTTGCGTACTCTGTGAAGATGAAGACCCACTTTCATGGTGGTTTCCTTAGTAACATTTTCTTTTCTCTAGCTACTTTTATCATAAGAATACAGTATATAATACACATAACATACAGAACACAAGTCTGTCAACAGGGAGTCGTAACGGTTACCCTGAAAGTGGCCACACGTAGGGAAATGGGAGATTGTAGCTAAGTGTATCTTGATTTACAAAATGTTCATTATGAGATTTTACTAAGAGGTGGTCAATGCATAAAGAATATTTTGTAAATATTTTGCAAAATTTTATAATGGATGTTTTGTAAATAAAGGTACAATTAGCTACAATTTCCCATTTTCCCTATGTGTGGTGACTTTATGGGTGACCTTTGGGACTCCCTGCATTTACATTGTAGGTAAAGCTTTTGGTCAACAGTGGACTATTATCAAGTAACCTTTGTGAAAGTCAAAAGTTGTATGTTGATTTTCTGATTTTCAACTGTTCAAAGGAGAGGGTCAGTGCATCTACCCCCAAATTGTGCAAGGACCAACTGTACATTAACATGATGACCATGGTTAATAATTATGAAATGTGTATGATCTTATGTGGATGATTTCATTTAATCACCATGATAGGGAACATTATCTTCATTTAGAGATGAATGATCTGAGGCTCAGGAAGGTTAAGAGCTTTGCCCAGAGGCACACAACTCAGCATTGGTGAAGCTCATTTTCAAACTCAGAATTATTTGACTGCAAAACTCAAGATTTTAATCTCCACAGACAGCATGTCTTTGTGATGACTGAACCGTCTGATAAAAAATCTTTCACAAAGTTAACAGTCACAATCGAATGGATGAAGCAGGTTTGAAAACAAATACATCGCTATAATAAAGCTCTGCTCGAAAGTCCATGGGGGAACGGAGAAGGGGGTGATGAATCAGGACTGCGGGATCTGGGGACATTTCTCAGTGGGGATATTTTGTACATTTTTATGCTGTCTACTTCAGGGAGCCACAGATTCATTTACCTCTAAAAACGGATATCCAGGGAGACATTTTCTGTTTTTGACTTACTTTTTTCTTAAAGTATAGACTTAACGATAAATGTTCATAAATAAGGTTAAGTAGACGGAAAGTGTTGCTTCTAGAAAACGGTTCATGTTTTAAAAGGTAATGCCAAATCACCACCAGGCTGCCTTTTACTTCTGTTGCAAATTTCTCTATTTTTTAAAACTTGCTATGAGAGGATTTTATTAATTTTGCAATTTGGAAAATACCATATAATGAAAATTTAAATAGCAAACCTCAGTGGAAGCAATTTGTACGCAATGCAGACTTGAAACCAAGCAGGCAGTAACGAAGGACAGGAGGTCACAGCTGAGTGGAAAGTAAACAAATCCTTTGATTTACCTCCTTCATCTACGGCAGAACTCTATTTACCATTTTCTGAAGGTTATCTCTGATTCTAATTGCCTGTTTGCATCCTGTCCTTCTGAGAAATTGGAGCCAGAGATGCTTTTCCGTGAGCATCAAATGCCTTCTGTGTAATTAGGTATGCTTCGGTGCTGACACTGGTGGTCCGCAGCTTGATCACAGACGTGCAGAGGGCAGAGGGGCAGACAGGTCAGAGCCGGCATTTGGATATTCATTGGTAACGCTGAAAGCAGGAGTCCTAATGCTACTGCCTTTGCAAAAGGCAGACCCCCAGACGGGGTTCAGAGAGCCGAGCTGTCCCAGCTGTTCAAAACAAGTCAGAGTATATCCCACACAATTTTGTGTGAAAATAAAAGATGCCGTACATCAGAGGGAGTTGAAGGGTGGCATGCAGTCCCGAAGATGCCACACATCAGGGAGAGTTGAAGGACAGCACGCAGTCCCATAAAACTACCCACTGGGCACTGTGTTCAGCCCTCTTCTCATTACAGCTCAGTGCAGAAGAAGAAGAATGAACCCCAGGGCAGGGGCCCCAAGTCAGAGAGACTGAAATCAAGCCATCAGGTTACAGAGATGGACCGACAGCATTCATGCTGCTCTTACCCAAATACAGACCACCAACTGCAAGTATCTGTGCTCAGTGACAATGAGCCCAAGGGGGAGGCTGGTCTGTCACAGAGACCACACTATGCACAGGGAGGAACGCAGGCTGCCGGGGCAGGCTACATGCGGACACGGTTCCGTTACTAGTAGGGAACGTTCCTCAGGTCGGCCTCCTGCAGCAGCGGCGGGATGGACGGCAGCCCCTCCTGCATCCTGTATAGTGCACTGTGACTCATTCGCTATTTCAACAAAGAGTTACCGAGTGCCTGTGATGCACCAGGTAATGGTTTTGTCATTTTCAATAAATGCTTTTGTCATCTTCACAAATCCTGACTTAAAGACACACCATCCAGCCAGTCATCTAAATATGTTGAACGGTGACCCAAAAAGCCAAGGGGAAAGCCTTAGAATAAGAAAAAGTCAGGTAATCTCATTTCCTTATGTTTGGTTTCTCTTTTATACCCTTTTCTCCCCTCACCTTGGTATTGATTGACTGATGTTTCTTATGGTCCCAATAAATTTCCCAAAGCTTAGAACTAAAATCACAATTGTATCAATATTAAAACAAACGGACTTGTACTTCCAAAATGGTGCAGAGGCAAGCTGGCTCCCTGCTCCCTCACAGAAAACCCAAACCAAACGTACAGTGCTGAGATACACACCAGCGACCAGCTGCTCAAATGTGACCACGGCACAGTTCCCAAGGCCACAGGGAGTGGGCCCACTCGAAGCAGACAATAGCAGAATGGGGCTTCCACATCCACAAGACCCCTCCCTCCACTCTACTCAGCCTGGTGTTCAGGAAAATCTTCTCCTAACTCTTGGTTTCCATACTGGAAAAAGTGAAATTGAGGTGGTCAACCAGGTGGTCAAGCACCTGTCCTTGCCTTAATGCCTGGGAAGCACTGTTGGCTTGAAGAGAGAAATATCCAGGGAATAGGCAGACACCTGTGGGAGGCAGCACCACCATCCTCAGCCTTGGAAACCCTGCTGTGTACCTTGGCCAAAGGAGACACCAAATCAGACTGGCTGTTCAGCACCCCAACTCTCAGAGGCACACCCCCAGGCCCGGGTACAAACCATGGGTGAGCCTTCCTACGCTGCCGGGATGGTCCCTTTGGAGCCTCCCCCATCTGGACAGGCAGTGCTTCAGCTTTGGCCAGTGCTGAGGTGAACCTGGGTCAAGGCACCACCAGGAGACAGAGGAGGCAGCAACCCAGCCAAAGAATTTCACTAAGCAAATATATTCAATAAACAACAACATAAGCTGGACAAAGGAAATTAGAATAGATGATTATCGTCCAATGCAAAGACACAGACACACAAGAAACAATGGAAAACGGAACTGTGACCTCCCTGAAAGGCCATGGCGAAGAGCCAGTGCCTGTCCCTGCAGGGACAGCAGTCGGTGAACTCTCTAGCCAAGAATTTAAAATACTTGTTCCACAGAAACACAGCGATCTCCAAGATCACACAGAAAAGCAGTTCAGAAATTTACTGAGGAAATTCAACAATGAGACTGAAATACTAATAATGAAAACAAACAGAAGTCTTGGAAATACGTTTGCTGAACCAGAGAGGCTCCGGCAGTGGAAGGAGCCAAGCAGAGGAGTGAGTCAGGGAGCTCACGGCCCAGCCACTGGAAAATGCAGAGAAAGGAGAAACAAGGAAAAGGAACAGGAAGAAAAGGAGACCACCTGCCAGATACAGAAAGAGCCCATCTGAGAACACTGGTGCTCAGGAGGGAGCTGAGGAGGAGCAAAGGATGGGAGAAAGGACCACAGGGAACGGCTCCAAACCTCAAAATGTACAAACATCCAGGGCAGGAGGGCTTAAGAACGCTTAGCAGCTTCAGCACAAATAAGACCACCCCACAGGCGCTTGGTAATCAGACTCTCTGGGACTAAGGACAAAGAGAACCCTCCCACCAGCAGGACGGACCAGCAAATAACATCTAAAGCAGGTCCCTGTGTTGGCAATGGACTTTTTTTTGTTTTTTGAGACAGACTCTCACTTTGTTGTCCTCCATAGAGTGCCATGGTGTCATAGCTTACAGCAACCTCCAACTCTTGGGCTCAAGTGATTCTCTTGCCTCAGCCTCCTGAACAGCTGGGACTACAGGTGCCTGCCACAATGCCAGGCTATTTTCAGAGACCGGGGTCTCACTCTTGCTCAGGCTGGTCTCGAACCCGTGAGCTCAGGCAATCCACTTATGTGCTAGGATTACAGGCGTGAGCCACCATGCCCAGCTGGCAATGGACATCTTAACAGAAACTGCGCAGGCCAGAAAGAAGTGAGATGATATTTTCAAAGTGCTCAAAGGAAAAAACAGCAGCCCAACAATACTGTATCCAGGAAGGTTATCATTCAAACACAAAGAAGAGATAAAACCTTTCCCAGACAACCAATTCGGAGAGAATTTACTGCCACCAGACGTGCAAGAAATGCTAAAGGAATTTCTGTAATTGGAAAGAGAAAAATGAACATACAACAAACCAAAAAACAAAAAACAACTTTTCAAAGAACAAAACCCTCAGGTAAAATTAAGCCCGAGGACACACCCAGAATACTCTAATACTGTAATCGTGTGTGCAGTCCACTCATAACCCTGGTATGAGGCCCAAATGACAAATCTATCAGAAACGATAACGGCTCCAGCAACACGTGAAGAGAGACGTAATATAAAAACACCTTAATTGAGACAATTAAAGGTCAAATTCTGGGAAGGGATTAACGTGTAGAATTTTTTTTTTTTTTGCCTTGGTTTCTATTCCTTTAATTGTGATCTAAGATAAGTTGATAAGTTGTCATCTTTTTAAAATAACTTGCTGTGCTTAGGAGATGTTTTTTGTAAGCCTCTTGGTAACCACAGTGCAAAAATCTATAATAGATTCCCTAAAAATAAAAAAGCAACAAGCTAAAATATATACCAGAGCTAATCACTTAACACAAAGGAGGATGGTCAGGAGGAAGAACAGAAAGGAGGGAGCTCACAGCCATCGGGAGACGAGCAGTCAGTTCTTGCTTAGCACAGATCATACCAAATGTAAATGGTCTCGGTTCTCCAATTAAAAGGCAGAGAGCGGCTGATGGATAAAGAAACAAAACGTAACTACATGCTGCCTCCCCAGAGCCTGCTTTACCTGTAGAGATATCTGCACACGGACTGAAAGTCAAGGGGTGGAGAAAGATGTTCTATGCAACTGGAAACCGAAAAAGAACAAGATTGTACCCCATGATTGCATTAATGTGCACAGCTGTGATTTAATAAAAAGAACAAGAACAAGACTGGGTATGCTCATGTCGCATAAAACTGACTACAAATCAAAGACTGGAAAAAAAGACAAAAAGTGTCATTATATAATGATTCAGCCAGAGAATGCAACAGTGAGGAATGTCTGTCATGCAACACCAGAGTTTTCAAGTTTATACAGCAAAGGTAATAGGTCTAAAGGGAGAGAGAGATTGTAACATGAGAATAATAATGGGGACCTTCTAGTCTCCGTAATGGACAGATCACCCATTCAGAAACTCAATAGGAAGCATGGTAGTTAGTTTATACACTAGACATAACAGGCCTAACAGAACATTCCTCCTGACTGTTGCAGAATATGGACAATTACCTCCATAAACTCATCCTAGAAAAAGTGCTGCAACCTCATTGCTGAATATCCCTAGGGTCATCTTTTAAGCACTCCCCTGGGGGAGCCACCCAAGGCCAGCACCTCGTCTACCCTTCAGAGTGATACTAGAACTTTTCTGGAATGCCCATTAGAGCTGTTGCAGTATGAAGTCTGATAATCAAGCATGTGAACGCGTCACTACATAGAATGTTGTTCAGAGATGTATAGATGTATATTTAGACCATGTCTTAGGCCACATGGTAAGTCTCAATTCAAAATGTAGAAGTCACATCACATCTTTTCTGTCCACAATAAAACTAGAAATCAGTAATAAGAGGAACCTCAGGAAACACACAAATTAGTGGAAGTTAGCATGTTTCTGAATAACCCATGTGCCAATGAAGAAATTGAGGAGAAAATTAAAAAATGTCTTGAAACAAATGGAAATGAAAATACCACGTACCAAAATCTCTGGGATATAGGAAAGGAGATAATAAGTGCAAATTTTGCAGCAATAAATGCCTCTAGCAGAAAAGTAAAAAGCCTTCCAACAAACCCCTACTGACACACCTTACAGGGATAAACTCAAAAGGAGCAGGAGGACGATGATAGATCAGAGCAGAATAAACTGGATTGAGACTCACGAAATACAGTAAATCAAGGAAACAAAAGGTGGCTTTTCGTAAAGATAAACAAGATTGACAGACCTTTAGCTAGACTAAAGGAAACAAGAGAAAAGAACCAAATAAATAAAATCAGAAATGAAAAAAAGAGACATAACAACGGAAACCTCAGAAATATGGAGAATCATTAGAAACTATTATGAACAACTATACGCCAAGAAACTGGAAATCCATAAAAATGGACGAGTTCCTGACACACAGCCTAGCGAGGTGGAACAGTGGAGACACGAAAACCTCGATAAGCTGATACCAAGTAATGAGATCAGAGCTGTAATAGAAAAATCTCCCATCAGAAAAAGCCTGGCTCCTGATGGATTCACTGCTGAATTCCACCAAATGTAGAAAGAACGAGTACTAATCCTACCCAAGTTCTTAAAAAAATTAAGAGTACTTCCAAACTCATTCTATAGGCTTTGCCTTAATACGAAAACTGTATTCACAACAACAACAAAAGGAAACTACAGTCCAATATCACTGATGAATGCAGATGCAAAAATCCTCAATAAAATACAGCAAATTGAATTCAAAAGCACAGTAAAAAGATCATTCACCGTGATCAAGGGGGATCCATCCCAGGATACAAGGATGGTTGCAAACACAAGCAAACCAATAAATGTGATACACCATGCTAATAGAATCAGAGCGAAAACCATACCAGTGTTTCAATAGATGCCAATTTCAATTGATGAAATCTAACATCGCTTTATTATAAAATCTCCCATCAAAATGGATACAGAATGAACGTACCTCCACATGATAAAGGCCGTCTATGACAAATCCCTTGCTAACATCACACTGAGTGAGGGAAGACTGGAGACTTTTCATCTAAATACTGAACAAGACAAGGGTGTCCATTCTCCTGTTCTTATTCAACGTACTACTGGTGGTCCTGGCCAGCGCTATCAGGCATGAGAAAGAAATAAAGGACACCCATGTTGGAAAGAAAGAAGTTAGCCTTGTTTGTGGATGACATAATCTTATATTTAGAAAAATCCAAAGACTACACCAAAAAACTGTTAGAATTGATAAACTCAGCACATCTGCAGGATACAAAATCAACATACAAAAATCAGTAGCATTTCTATATACCAGTAATAATCTGGCCAAAATAGAAATCCAGAAAGCAATACCATTTGTGAGAGGTAAAAAATATTTAAAACACCTAGGAATCAATCTAACCAAAGGGAAAGATCTATACAAGTAAAACTATAAAACGTGGATGAAAGGAACAGAGGCAGACACGAAAAGACAGAGAGACGTTCCAGACTCCTGGGTTAGAAGAATCAGGTTTTCTTGGCTTTAAAACTGTTTCGGTTTACCGAGGTCCAGAGATAACATCGCTATTTTGAGTGTGGCAGATTAGATTCTCCTCTTTGTTAAGAAGAGGTGACGCCACTTCAGGGAGCAGGACCGAACAGACGAGACTACGAATAGCCATACCTTCAAACGTAGTTTTGCGAACAACGACCAAAAAATGTGGATGTGTGTGGAAGGGTGCTGAGGTTCACTGTTTCCATTTTTATTCCTTTCAGCTTTCCAGAGTTTCATTCTGACCTGATTCCACTAGGGCACAGCCACAATAAAAAACTACTGAGTCTCCTTATTCTCTGCTTATTTGGACTGAACACAGCAAAAAGAGAATAAAACCAATCACCAGTGTCAAACCATCCCTGGCAAGTTTATATCTTTAGCCATCTATGTACTGTCTGCCTACCATCTATCTGGATATCTAAATATTTATATCCATACATACAACAATAAAGTAAAGAGTATATAAACTGTTAAAATGTATTGCTCTAAGAAGTATACAGTACAAAAAGTAAACCCACAGTATAGTTAAGTGTAATTTACATCTTATGTATCCATATGCATGTTATTCAAAGTAATTACCTTAATCAATGTCTATATTTTTTTGTTATAAAAAATCTACAATGGGCTCGGCGCCTGTGGCTCAAGCGGCTAAGGCGCCAGCCACATACACCTAAGGTGGCGGGTTCGAATCCCCAGCCTGGGCCCACCAAACAACAATGATGGCTGCAACCAAAAAATGGCCAGGCATTGTAGCAGGCACCTGTAGTCCCAGCTACTTGGGAGGCGGAGGCAGGAGAATCACTTGAGCCCAGGAGTTGGAGGTTGCTGTGAGCGTGATGCCATGGCACTTTACCCAGGGGGATAGCTTGAGGCTCCGTCTCAAAAAAAAAAAAAAACTACAATGACTAAAATATCTACCAACCACATAGAGAAGAATGAAATATTGAGACCTTATAAAGTAAACTGTTTCTGGTAATTGATAAGGCATTTCAAGCCCTTAATTTTGCCGGGAATTAATATTAGTGAGATGAATTAGTATTCCAATCAGTTACTGTATCTATTTTATTATATAAATCGACATTGTCCTTCAGTGAGTCACTCTGGCAATATTTTAAGATATTTCAATGTATTTTCATATTTTTTGTCGGATACATATGAAATTATTTCTGAAATTGTGCATCAGTCTAAATCTTAGCTTTCCTTTTAGAGAAAAGTTTCTGTAAAACTATCATGAAAACGAATCTTTTATTGTCTAGAGTTACAGGCCTAACCCTTGACAAAACCCAACAGTATCATTACATCACTTCCAACCCATCCTTATGTTATTTGAATTAAGGTGTCACTTTTTTTGCCTTGATATGTGATTGTTATTATTTAGTATTTTTAAGCAAATAGCAATATATGTATGTTTACATTTAAATAAAAATAACCTTATATTACAAGCCTGTTTTCTAATTAATTCTAGTTACAGGAATGGGCACAATTAGTTTTGTCCGATCATGATCCTTGGACAGTGTTGGTGTGGCCACTGGCATTTGTGGAGGAAAGGAAAAGGCGAGAAACTCGTCTCCTTTTTCTGATTCTTAAAATCACCAAACCAGCTGCTCTTGCTTTCCTCGACCCTCTAATCCTTTTCTTATTAAATATTTTCTTATACGAATAAATAGCACAAATAGATAATAACTAAATGTTCAATACAGGTAGTCAAACCTGCCATAAGGGAACTCAGTTAAAACTTTTTGCCTTCAAGAAAATCTTTAACCGTTAATCTCCACTAATGAAATTCCATTGGTTTGAAACCCCGGCAAGCAAACAGCACTACAAAAATACCCCAAAATATTTCTTTCAACAGAAATTTTTTGTTTTGTCAAATGTGGTGGTTTTAATATCAGCAAAAGCTAAATAGGAAAGAAAAACATATCAAATGCCCGATTAGGCTGAAGGTCGTATTTGGCGATTCCTTTACCAGCTGTTTATTGGATGCTTGTTATGTTCAAGTCCACGGTGCTTAGAGAATGCTGGATGAGCAAGTGTTTTCAGCTGTGTGTGTTTTAGCCTTATTTTCTTCGTTTCTTGCTTTCTCCCGTGTTGGCCAGCTGTTGGCCAACTGCTTGTAGCTGAATACTTTATTTTAAGAACAAGAGTATTCATTTTAAGACAAAAGGGAAAGAAGAGGAAGACGACTGCTGAAGTTGGGCGCCCACTAGTGTTCGTCAAACACCTGCTAGCGTAATGGATTTAGTAATTTGATTCATCTGGCAAGCCATTCCCAGGCTAGTCGTTAACTGGCCACTCATCAGTAGGAAAACTACACAGACTAAGTATTTATACCTGGCCCCCTTTGGCATGCAGCCTCTCCGTGGGGTTTCTATGTCAAGGTTTTGGCTAAACTTTACAACTTCTGCGAGCAGGTTTATATAGCATTTCATTCCTGAGCCTGAAGTCAGTCTCCTGAACTGATATTTAATCCCATCAAGGAGAAAAGATGCCAAGAAAGAAATCCTTTGTAAAACACAGCATGAAACAGACCTCCGCGTTAGCTTTGCTTCTGATCATGTGCTTTGTATAATGTTTTAGTCAAGTTCTTGTGCCAAATTGGGTCCGTAGTAATTTTTGAAATAATTTTTACCATGAGTGTATAAAATAATAGCTTTTAAAAAGCCACTGTAAATCTCAGAGCTCCCACTGTGGCCAGTGACAGCTGATAGATGGAAGTGGGGAGAGCAAGGACTACAAATACAATGCCATTTGCACGACTCTGCCCCCTGAAGGAAGCTGATGGCGGTGCTGCTTGATTATCGTAAGGTTACTTGCCTTGCAAACTGTAGATTTCTCCAACGCTGTTCTGACGTGTGATGTGATGCCAGTATGCGCTCCGAGGGAGAGATATTGATTTGGATAATGTCATTGGTTCAGTCAAGCTTGTCTGAAGCTAAAAGAAAATGAAAATGTATTTTAGGCTTTAAATATTAAACTGGAATCTGCTCTTTTAAAGGTTGAGGGTTAAATGGGAATGACATCTCAGAATTGGTTCTAGACACCTGCACAATCCTCTGTTTAAGGATAAATTCTCAAAAGGTAAAATCATTACTCAAAAGTAGGAAATCGTAAACGATTTCATCTATCTCATGAAGTAAGAAGGGAACATCAAGATGGCACAACTGATTCCAAGGAGAATGGCTTCCAGCCAATCGGGAATGTTGGCAAATGTTCAGGGCAGTCATCAAGTGCATTCCAGCAGACAAATGTGTTTGCATTTCTATGGCCAAGAAGGATTTGGGTCATTTCCAGCTTCCAACAATTTCCAGAAGTGTAAAATAACTCAAAAAATGAAAGCACAAGCCCCTTCAGAAACATACCCCAGAACGGCGCCAAGCACAGGCTACTTATTAATTTCTTTTTTACCCATTCCAGTCTCTTCAAGTTTCCCCTGGCATCTACTGACACCCTTACCCAGTGGTTATTTTCTCAAATGGATCTATATCCTTGCACCTGTCATAGAACTTGCACATATTGAAAAAGTGTTTTCGCTGAGACTCTTTGATAAAATTGTGGTGCATTTTCTTATTTGAAACCTATATTTTAAGGTTAGCTGAGAGGATCCACACACCACTGTAGCACTCGCTCAGGCATATGATCAGTTCAATGAACAAAAATAGTTTACATGGCATTTTCAAGAAACAAATTTATTTTTATTGATACAAGAACAGGGTTCAAGAAACACAGAAGAGGCTTTATTTGATCTTGGACACAACTTGAGAAAATATTTACTTTTTGACAGACAATGGACTGTCCTCTAATTAATAAAATCTCATATTCTTTTTTCCCCTACTTAATGCCTTATTCTTTGCAAAACTTAGAGTTGTTAAGATTGTCTCTATTAAATCTATCCTTAGAGTTTCTCTCTGCACTTTGCCCCTGTGGCCCTTGGAGCCCTGGTTTTTCCCCACGTCGCACACTGCCTCAACCAGCATGCGTGTGACTGTTACTATATACAGGAAAAACCTTCATATAAGATGGCTCTCAGGGAAGTATCTGATGATGTGGCTGGTCATTTAAATCCACATAAAACTAAGAGGCTTTTACATTTTAATAGAAAGTATAGCCAAAAAACTTCATTTTTTTAAAAAAAATTTTGCTTTTTAGTAGTGAGGCATTTCTAGAACTCCTATATCTTGTCATAGAAGAAAAAATTAACAGGCCTGGTGGTGCACACCTGTAGTTTCAGCTACCTGGGAGGCTGAGCTGGGAGATCAATGGAGCCTGAGAGCCAGAGGTTGCAGTGAGCTGTGATCCTGCCACTGCACTCTAGTCTGGGCAACAGGGTGAGACCCTGTCTGAAAACAATCAATCAAACAAACAAAAAAGGTGCCAGTCTATACAAAAGCCTAGCCTTGCTGAACCAACATACACTCATTCCTTCCTTCCTTCCTTCCTTCCTTCCTTCCTTCCTTCCTTCCTTCCTTCCTCCCTCCCTCCCTCCCTCCCCCTCTCTCTGTCTCTCTCTCTTTCTTTCTCTCTTTCTCTTTCTTTCTTTCTTTCTTTCTTTCTTTCTTTCTTTCTTTCTTTCTTTCTTTCTTTCTTTCTTGAAGATGGCTTCAAATAGTAACATAGCAACCAATCTATATTTTTTTAAATTTTGTATATTCTAAAGTTTTCCTCCTTTTTGCCAAAATAAGTATACTGTCCATGTCCATATCCTGTGGTTGGTGTGTATGTGTATGTGTTGCAAAAAAGAAAACAAATTTCTGGGTTACCATTGAGCGGGCCTTCCAGAATTTTAGAAACGCTTGTTAACAATGTCCATTTCCAGTATTCTTCAAGTCTCCTCAGCAGCAGCCATTAATAACATCAATTAATCCATAAATCCAGTCTCATATTAATCTCAGTTCTGTCTACTGACTACTTTTTATTTTTTCTAGTATATTATAATTTGTTACTTAGCGTACAATAGATTGTCAGTGATAAATTAATCTTTCCGAAATTCAATGAAAGTGCTTTTCTTTTTTTTTTTTTTTTAATTCTAGGAACCATTTTTCTTCCTAACTGATCAGTCTCAAGCCTCTTGGAAACACAGTAAGCATATTTTGTTTGCTGGAAACAAGTAAGTGGAAACCCCTGGCGACCAATGTCCTCCGGACACGTTTCCGTCTGAAGCGGCCCGTCCTGGTTCTCGCCCCCCGACCCTCCAGTTCACACTCCTCACTGTGTTCAAGGGCTCGGAAGGTTTCCATGGTATTCCACTGCCTCATTGGCGGCTGTGGTTCCTCTATATTCTACTTTCACATTTAATTACAGAAAAGTGGAAAATTTGTGTTTAAAAATTTGATTGTGGGAGGGGGAGGATGGGTGAAGAGAATGATATTGTGGGGATCACGCCTATAATTTATCCTATTAGGGTACATGTGAATTTATCTAAAGGTTGAATATAAATGTCTTAACACAACAATTATGAGAAAGACATGATGGCTATGTTAACCAGTTGGATGAGAGTTTTCCAAACTGCACATGGAAGCAGCACACTGTATCCTATGATAGAATTAATGTACACAATTATGATCTAATAAAAAAAAAGAAAAAAAAATTTGATTGTGGATTCTTCTCAGATCTTTGCCAAAAATGCAAATCTTATCCACTCTCTCAGATGTGTGAGGCTCTCCCAGGCCCTCGAGGTTACATCCAGCATTCGTAACTGTGTGTGCTGAGTGCTGCTGTGAACTGAATCACAAATTCAGAGGCTGAAGCACTATCCTCTGAAGTGACCATATTTAGAGGTAGGGCCTTGGAAGAAGTCAATTCAGGTGAAGGAGGACATCAGATGGGACCCTAATCAAACAGGACTGGTGTCTTTACAAGAAGAGGAAAAGACATCAGGATGAATGATCACAAAGAGAAGACTGTGCAGGGTAGTGCCTGTGGCTCAGTGAGTAGGGTGCTAGCCCCATAAACGGGAGGTGGTGGGTTCAAACCCGGCCTCGGCCAAAAAAAAAGAGAGAGAGAGGGAGAGAGGGAGAGAGAGCGAGCGGTGCAAAGGCATTGGAAAGACTTTGCAAGCAAAGGAAAGCAGTCCTGGAGGAAACCAGTCTCACCGGCATCTTGCTGTTGGACTTCCAGAAATTGAACTGTGAGAAAATATCCTTCTGTTGTTTAATCCACCCAGTCTGTGGTATTTTGTTACCGCAGCTCCAGCAAACTGATACAGGTACTCTGTGCCCTGGGCGATCTAAGAGACGATGTGGAACCTCTATGATTTATCTGGAAATTTTTACTATTATTACGGATTTTAAAGCAATGCATTATAAACTGGCCTTGATGTGCACCATGACCAGGACAATGTAACAATATTTCAAGTGCTTTTATTAGAGAATTTTTTGGGTTCTAATTTTAAACTACTGATAAAACATTGTTTGGTGAGAAGGTTCAACAAGAGGACATGCATCTTCACTATTTTTAACTAAAAAATCATCCTTAATTATTTTCCCATGATAATAATGCTTTAATTAAACTCGCTATGATAAAAATAAAACTAAAATGCCATAGTCCTTTCTTAATTGAGAGAACAAAGTGTCAATTTGACCTAAACGAAGGCTGCATTAAAAAAAACTTAGACATGATGGATACAGGTCTTCAAAGCTCTTTTATTCTATCTCTGTGCAGACCTGCTCTGTTGATATTTTGATGGCCATAGGACAAAATTTCTCAAGGGGCAAAAGCATTCACAGTCTCCTGCATCCCCTGTGTTTCCCACAGTCTGTCTCCCACAGGCAACACACCCCTGCTTTTCCTTGTGCGTAAGGTCAAGAATCAGAAAGCACGCTTCCCCTTAGGTGCAGAAATCAACTAGATAGGGAAGCAAGTTCATTCAGTTCTTGATACTCTTACCCTAACTTTTTGCTGATGTGTGGGGCTCTAACTTTTTCTTTATCCCATCCTTTTAAAATAGCAGTTTCCTGGGCGTGAGCCATGAATCCAAAGTCCCTTACTTAGCATCCGGAAAGAGTAGTGATTGCAGCCCAGCGAACTCCGGAAAGCAGTTCTCCATGAGAGTAGCAACCCACACATCTTAAAAGCCACTGTGCAAAGGATTAATCTAGACCAAAGTGTGTGACGTGGACATTAAGTTAATGCTTTTATTTTAGTGTCACAAAGGTGAGAGCTGCGCTGTCCTCACACTGATGAGATAGGAAACCCCAAAGCAAAGAACCTTCCATTTAGAGGATTCTCAGAAGATGCAGACAGGGCGCCTATCTCTGCTGTCTGCTATTTAGGCAATAAGTAAACAAATTTATTTTTTCTTTGTAAACATTTGAGATTTGTAGCTGACATCAAGGAGAGATTCCATCCCTCGTCTCATTCCTCCTCTAGACCTTGAAAGACTCTTTTGAACACATTTGGTTGAAAGGGTCATTTTTAGGAACACGTCTCCCATGGTCACTCTGGTTTTGCATTTCTTGTGAGAACTGTTTTCTTACTATCTTTTCAGGGATATTTGTGTAGCAAACAGCCTCAGAAGATGTAGTATTTTCCTCCAGGGCAGATTTGTTCCTTGACCAGGAGAATACGGACGGTAAAGTCTTCTTCCAAGGCAAAAGCTGGGCAGCCCTGCTAGAGCCACCTTACAAGCCCGGTGTTCCCCACATTCAGGTCCTGTGGCTCTGGCAACACACAGCACTCACCGGGGCTGGACTCCGTGACCTCAAGGGACTTGGGGACCAGGGACACTTACGATGCTTGCTGTGCCACTGTAGTAAAGTCCTTCTTCTCTGACCTGGGAGAGTTTTGTGTTTTCTGCCAACACCCAGGAAACTGTGGCAGGTGAAGCAGGGAGAGACGGCAGCGTCTTTCCACTTTGTTCGTCTGTCAGTTGTCTCTGCCCGTCCTGCACCTGAATCTAAACTCTCACCGGTCTCCTCTTTCGAATCGTTCAGTGGAGGCCTATTTGCTGAAGTGGGAAGGCGACATCTTGCTATGTTACCATTTAATTCATTTCATCCATGCTGAATGGCTTTTAAGTTATTTCTGCTTTTTTGACATTAAAACTAATGAATCCTAATATTTAAAAAAAAAATGAGAAAATTAAAAAAATTTAGGTCAGTGTTCTGTCTAGGGACCTTTGCTTATATATATATGTAACTCTAACAGAGGACTAAATAAAAACTAATAATGAAATGCACATGAAAAGCAGTATCTTCACAAAACATAGGCAAGCAATATTTTGTATAAAAAAGGAAAAAAGCTAAAATTACATAGCTTTAGAAAGGAGTCATTCCTGTTCCACGGCTTATCAAGTCATACGTGCTAAATGATTTCTCAGTCAATTAGCCTACGTTTATTTGTTGTTTACAGTTTTATGAAAAAGCATTAAATTCTCTAGGAGTTTAAACAGAATTTTGCCTGTTGTATCAGTCCTTTCATATGTGGAGTTTATATAATAGAGTTTTACTTTGAATAGTTTATTTCTATAGTTTTACTTTTTTTTAAAATTAAATCATAGCTGTGTACATTAGTACAGTCATGGGGTACAGTGGGCTGGTTATATATATAATTTGAAATATTTTCATTAAACTGGTTAACATAGCCTTCATGTCATTTTCTTAGTTATTGTGTTAAGATATTTATATCTCCGTTTAGAGAGATTCACATGTACCCTTGTAAGATGCACCATAGGTGTGATCCTACCAATCACCCTCCCTCTACCCATCCTCTCCCCTCCCCTCTCTCTCCCCTTTCCCCATATTCTTGGGCTATAATTGGGTTATAGCTTTCCTATGAAAGCTCTAAATTAGTTTCATAGTAGGGCTGAGTACATTGGATACTTTTTCTTCCATTCTTGAGGTACTTTGCTAAGAAGAATATTTTCCAGCTCCATCCATGTAAACATGAAGGAGGTAAAGTCTCCATCCATCTTATATCTCTTTGAGAGACTTCTGCTTTTACTTATGTAAATAATTTACATTTTTCATTTTTTTCTAATGCATTATATCATGCACGTGTCAAAATTAATGTCTGCCTATTCTGCTCAGGTTACTGTTTTGTCTTTTTCTACCTTTTCAAGTTAAGTATTTGCAACTATTACCTTATTTGTTTGATGAAAGCTGTTGCTTCTGAACACCATTAACTACTTCCCAGTGGCTTGATAAGTAGTAGAACAGCAATTATTCTTTCCTAAAATCATGTAACTTTAGTTTTTTTCTTTTTTCTATAAGGTATTGCTTGTATATGTTTTGTTAAGATGCTGCCTTTTGTGTGCATTTCATTATTAATTTTTTTTAGTACCATTTTAGTTACAGAACATGAATCGAGGGGTTAACATATATTGAAAGTTTATTTTTCATTTTTGTGTAACATATGGCCAATTTCTGTACATGTTTTATACATACTTGAAAATATATCCACATCGTTGTGGCGTCTCTCTGTACAGACACGTACACACATATACAAACACTAATCACTCTGTATTTCTTTCTCCTATATATTTAATTTTTAAATGTACTTTATCATGATATAAAAGTATTAATTTCAAATGATTCATTAGCATGTTTCTGTCCATGTCCTCTTGTATATTTATGTGCTGTTATATAATTATAATATTTCATATTATATTCATAAATGACATATTCACAAATTATATATATTTATGGGGTCTGTATGATTTATGAATATGATATGAAAATTAAATACAGCTAATTAACATAACCATGACCTCAGATACTTGTTTTTTGTGGTGAGAACATCTGACGTTTACTCTTTTACCAGCTAATCTGCAAATGTGAGGGTGTCCAACACCCCTCTCCCTGGGTGGAGGGCTCTTCTACAACTGGAACTTTACCTTGGAAGTGAGAACAAGGAAACCTAAAAATCTGTACCTCATAATAATTTGAAATAAAAAAGAAAGAACAAGAAAAAAAATGAATGGCAGAGTTAGAATGAAAAACAAACAAAAGAATAAAATGAGAGAAGGTTGAGACTTTGAGATAGGAACTGATGTTCCTAAGCTATGTGGCCTGGGGACGATTGAGACTAGAATCATGATTCTCCTCTGTACCTCTGTGCTTTTTTTGACCATAAAAGGCCTTGTGTAATGTCTTTAAAATAAACTTGTAATATCAGTAGTATAAAATATGTATCACTTTTACGAAAGACTGAAGATACTTGGGAATTCAGAAAAATCCAGGAATTTGCTTAAGATAAAAATCTCAGTTACAGAAATAGAAAACAGCTCTCTAGATGCTGAGTTTGTTGCTCTTTCGACTTTGATGATCACCTTTCCCCTCTCCTGGGAAAAATGAGTTACTCCTTAACCTACTGCAATGTGGGATAATCCAGTCTTGTCCTTTGAGAAGACCTAAGCTTCTAGGAAGAAGCAGGTGGGCCTGAAAACTGTTGGGGTTTTTTTATGAAAACTCCTCTGTGCTTTTGCCAAAAGAATGATCTACATTACCTTATTGCGTTTTGGACTTTTCCCTTTGCTGTTTGAAGGCTTTGCTTGCTGCTATAATGAATGGTGATACTAATTTGTGTTCACTTGTATAAAATTCATTCATATAAAAAACTGTTAACTAAGTAATTTCCCTCAGCCTCTGTACCTCTCTAGTGATCGCCTAGAAATTTTAAAATTGGATTAGCAGTTGAGACACAAATCAATATGCAATGAAGAGAGAAGAAATCCAGCAATTATGAATCGACATTTGTGAGTCATTCTCTATGTGCCTGGCAGTGGGCAAATTGGTTTCATATGTTATCCCATTGAATATTCACATAAATTATCAACAAATATGCCACCTGAACTTTACGGACAAGGACAATGAGGCACGGAGGGCTAATCTAATTTGTTCATGTGACACAGCCAGTGAGTGATGTGTCTGAGGCTTCCGACTCTGCTCTTCAGACTCTCACTGCAAAATAAATTGCTGGAGCCCTCTTCTCCGAAGAGCAGATACTACAGAAGGTGAGGATTATACCAACTGGGTACATTTTTCAGGGCCAGTTCCTCTTTTTCACGTCTAAAGCAGAATCCCGCAGTGTGGTGGGAGACTCACAGGGCGCTGAGCCCATGGCGGTTGTTTTCAGCTAATCTGCTGTCAAATATCAATTCCACCACTGCCCACTCAGGAAGGCAAGTAAACTTTTTTAAAAATTCAATTTTTTCTTATCTACCTGAAATGTTGTTACATTAAGTTGTACTTTCAGAGTGAAATCACAGTGTTTGTCACATCTGATGCGCTCAGGAAAGACTCCCTCAGTGTCACCGTGACTCCTGCTGGAAGAGGAGTCTGTGTGTGGGTGGTCAAGACATGGAAATCTGCCCAGATTGAGACGTCAAGGAAATGATGATGGAGACGAGACACACGTTTGGGTCTAAGCCTAATTGCTAAATACAAGTACAACTCCCCCCCAAAATCCAAACCGAAAAATAACTGGTCTGTGTGGGCAGGTGGGGACAGGAGGAAGACAGATGGGAGCCAGGGAGCAATGCTGGCCGTGGGGGGTGCGTTCACAGGTGTTCACATGTGTGCGTGTGAGTGATGGGAGCTGGGGAAGGAGAGGAACCGCTCTCTCCATGATGAGGAGAGTTAAGACTCGCCTCCGGTGCACCTGCCAGCACGGGCCCTGGGCCACTGAGAAGAGAAGGACCGATGGGGGAACACACTGTCAGTGGGAGCACTGGAAAGGCACAAGCGGCCAGAAGACGCGCTCGGTGACACAGGAAGCGCGTGTCAGTCGTGAAAAACCATTGTGCCGCTTCAGAAGGAAATGCTTCCGGCAAGCGCGTTTGCCACTGAGAACATTGAGTTTATTTGTTTTGGGAAAAGAGCTTATGCAACTTGAAGGTGGTCCGGGCATTCAGACCTCGCGGACCTTCAGCCAGCCACACATGCCACCCACTGTTTGCATTTCCTAAAACAGTCTTCTGAGGTGTGAAGGTGTGTGGGCAGTTGGTTTCTCAGAGACTTGGTTTAATTTTCAGTAGGAGACATCTCACACTTAATCTTGCATTTTATTCAAGATAGTTGGAAAGGAATTAGAAGGTATCTTGCCGAGTTTGCAACAGGATAACAAACACAACGTAATGTTTACGTATTCATGGAATGGACGGTGCGGGATGTCATGTCATGGACTCTGTAGAATACTGTTTTCCTTAAACTTGAAATAAATGGATGTTATTATTACATATTTTAAATCATGTATTGAGTGAAATACTTTCAGGAAGTATAATAAATGCTGAGCTTTGGAATAACACCAGAAATCATTACAGAGATGAAGACTGTACATCTTTTAACCTGGATAGACTTGGATCACAATCTGCTTAGTAAAAGCATCACAAGAATGGGGCAGCGAGAATCCAGTGTGTTCTATTCTAACATGAAGGCAGGGATGATGGAATACAAGGGTATGAAAGGGCGGGCAGAGGGAAGGCGGGACGAGGGGTCATGGGTGTGGCACACCTCTTGGGGTGGGACACAATTACCAGAGGGACTTTACCTAAGGCACGCAATCACTGTAACCTAATTCTTTGTACCCTCAATGAATTCCAAACAAACAGTAAAATACACAAATAAATAAACTTTTAACACTATTCCTATCTAATTAGTAAGCCTTTTTAGAATACACAGATTCTTAATCTCTCTGTCTCTGTCATCTATTTTAAGACGGTGCATTTGCAGAATTTGTTTTGAATGTAAAGAACATAATAAATACATATTAGCACAGTAAATTTTATAGTTGTTGTGAACCAAATCTTTGGCTCTGTTTGACTTTAAATATTCAAATGCCTAGAAGCTGTAGAAGTTTATATCATGTTTTTTCAATATCTGCACATCATGAACTCTGGGATGAATTTTTAGCAGCAGTTGAAATGATCTTTACCATTTAAAAATAAGCTAAATTATTTTCTTGCCAGCCATTATGTGAATTAGCTAATAGTTACTGAACTTTTACTAAAGACTGGGTGGTATTCTAACACTCTGAAGTAGACATTATTGTGTCCCCATCAAATTATTTGAAGAAGAGATAACTAGGGGTGGCACCCATAGCTCACTGAGTAGGGTGCCAGCCACATGCACAGGAGTTGGTGGGTTTGAGCCCAGGCCCAGGCCTGCTAAACAACAATGATAACTGCAACCAAAAATAAATAAATAAATAAATAAATAAAACCAGAAAAAAAAAAATAGCTGGGTGTGGTGGTGGGCACCTGTAGTCCCAGCTACTCAGGAGGCTGAGGCATGAGAATTGCTTGAGCCCAGGAGTTTGAGGTTGCTGTGAGCCGTGACGTCATAGCACTCTACTGAGGGTGGCCTTGTGAGACTCTGTCTCAAAAAAAAAAAAAAAAAGAAAAGAAAAGATAACTAAAGCATAAAGAGCCTAAGTGACTGGCCCCAGGGGACCCAGCTCTGTCAGAGTCGTTCCCTGGAGTCGACCTTCTCACCCACTGCACTGTGCTGCTGCCACGATGATCAGACACATGTTTGGAATTCAGAGCTATGTTCATAGTCACTGAAAGCAGCCTTAGCTAGCCCTTCATGCAAGATTTGCATCAACTTCTTGGATTTTATTGCCTATTTCACAGCTCTTTCCCAAAGAAAAGACAGTCTGGGGCGTGTGTGCCTGTGATCACGCAAGGTCTGCACGCTGAATCATTTTCATTCATCTGAGAAATCTATTGTTTTTGTTTAAGGAATCATCCTTATGAAGCCTTCCTTTCATTGTTGAGCTCCAGCAATACAAATAAAAGAGAGAAAACTAACATAAAAATTGCACTCGTTTATGTTAGGTAGTCATTTTTCTTTTTTCTTTTTAAATTTCAGATTAATATGAAGGTACAATTAGGTTACAATATTTGCATTTGTTAGGGAAAGTCCCTGTTGTGGTTGTACCCTCCCTCCCCCCACAGGAGGTGAGGCATATACCCTTACATTTGCCCGTAGATGGGAGCACACTCACCCCTCTCCGTCCTCCCCTCTCCCCCTTCACCTCCCCAACTTGCATTAAATTAAGTTTTCTCTTGTGTGTGCCTGCACTAGGTCATCTGTCTACCGGCTTCATATTGGTGTTGAGTACATTGGGTTTGCTTTTCCATTCTTGTGAGGCTTTACTAAGAAGAATGTGTTCCAATTCTGTCCAGATCAGTATAAAAGATGTAAAGTATTACTTTTTTATGGTTGAATAGTATTCCATGGTATACATATGCCACAGTTTATTAGTCCATTCATGGGTTGATGGGCATTTAGGTTGTTTCCACATCTTGGTGACTATAAATTAAGCTTTGATAAACAGTCTAGTGCAAATGTCTTTATGATAAAATGACTCTTTTTCTTCTGGGTAGATGCCTACTAATGGGATTGCAGGATCAAATGGGAGGTCAATTTTGAGTTCTTTGAGGTTCTCCATATTTCTTTCCAAAGAGTCTGTATTAGTTTGCAGTCCCACCAGCAGTGTAAAAGTGTTCCCTTCTTTCCACATCCATACCAGCATGTGCAGCTTAGAGACTTTGTGATGTGCACCAGTCTCACTGGGGTTAGGTGATATCTCAGGGTGGTTTAGATTTGCATTTCTCTGATGATCAGGGATGAAGAACATTAGCCAATCATTTTTCTTGTAGAAAATCACTTCTACTTTAGTTGAGTAAATTTGAGAAATATATATATTTGAGATGGCAAGTGGCATATATTTAATATATAAGAATAACTGCAACTTATTCTTTGGAATAAGGAATAAATATATATATGAAATGCATTCTCTGAACTGGCATCTAGAATAGCAAGTTTTAAGGAAACAACAAATTTCAAGGAAAAAAGAATATGAGGCAAATCTAATTATTTATTCTTACAATCTGTGAGGGCACCACTGATTAGACAAATTATACATTACCTTCTCATTATTTCCATCTTATATGTGTATTTATCCAGAAGTATGCACTTTTTGTATATGTGTGGGGTTTTTTTGTTTTGTTTAAAGACTACTTTTTCTTTAGTGATCTGAGACTGAACAACATTAAGTGGATTAATTAGGAAATTAGAATCACAAGTCCACTGTCATTATCAACCACAGTAATTCATTCTAACTGAATTTGTTTTGTTTCATTACAATATATGCCTATCAGTAAAAGAGAGAATTTCACTAATATGCAGATGGTATTTCCCAGCAGGGAACTGGTCATTGTCAGTAATAACATGGGCTGTAATCTTGTGATTAATATTGATAATATTAAGCAACAGACTCATGCATTGAACTCTAAAGAATAAATTTGCAGTTATTCTTATATATTAAATATTATATGCCACTTGTCATCTCAAATAACACAATTAAACTTGTCTTAGGATTTCTTAAACTTCTATGAATATACTCAGAAAAGAACCTGGAAAGACTATTAAAAAATTTCTATGTTCATCTTATCAGACTATGATGCTTGCAAATTCTTCATATGTTTAGTGTAGAAAAACTATTTAGTTTTTTAATAGCTGATAGTGATTCCTGTTTTCATGAAAATGGAAGCCAAATCTGTGAGGATTGAACCCCTTTGGAGGGCTTTCTGGTTCTTTTAGAAATTATAAGTAAGCCTATGTTGTCTGGCTATAAAGGTATCACAATATTTTATACACTCTAAGATGCCATCAATTATAAGACAAAACTATTCTTTTGTTGTTGTTGCAGATTTTGGCCAGGGCTGGGCTCGAACCGCCACCCTCTGCATGTGGGCTGGTACTTTGAGCCACAGGCGCTGACCAAGACAAAACATTATTTTACATAACAAAATATTGGTGCTGCTGATTTAACTGCAATTCATGTTTGACCTGAGAGATGTTAAAATGTTAAAAAAAAAAAAAATGTGTGTCTTGGCATTCATGCTCCAGGGTAGTATGTCCCAGTTCACACGACTATTTGGAAAAACATCATTTCATAGGTTGAGTGGTCAGTAGTCGGGTGAGTTGTATGATAAAGCAGAAGTGTAGGAAGACCAGTTCATTTAGTTTCTAGTCACTATTGAAATGAATTTCGCACAAGCTGGCTTTGTCTTCCTCCATCTGGTGTCCCCCCCACCCTCCCCGTCCCCTCTGAGATGCCGGCGTCCTCTGACTCAGTTCTCTACACCGGTGTGGTGGTCGGTGGAGTAAGACAGGGCTGCTTCTTGATGAGAAATTTCTTTTGACCTTATTTTGTAAAAGGATACAGTAATTTACTTAAAAATAATTATTGCTCGAAATGTTTAAAGTGGTTCAAAAAGCAATATTTGTTTTTATTAGCCCATTAAATGTGTGAATGTGGCTTACTTTTATTCCTTATATTTCTAATAAGGAGAAATATAACATTAAAATGGCAAATAATGGAGAAAGAAAACATGTGTTTTCAGAGAAAAAGTTTTATGGGAGACTCTATTGTGCCTATTTTCTGTCTGCTGGAGCTCAGGAACATGTGGGCTTGACCAGTCTGGAGGGAAGCCGGCTCCTGTAGTGGCATCTCTCCGGCATTTGATGAAGTCTAGGCCTTGTGCTGGTATTTCCAAAGCACTCAGGCGATTTTTCCTCACACTGTACACAGGACATTTTTGGAGCCCATTTTCCCACCAAGAGATGAAAAGTGCAGGAAAATAGGAGAAACCTAAATGCTATTTTTTAAAAAGGAATGCACTGTAATTCCTATAATGTGAGCGTGTTTACTAATGTGTTTTTAAATTATGTGCCATGTAAGAAGACTAGAAATTACCAATGACAATCCTCTTTTTTTATCTACTTATTTTTGATATCAAAATTTTAAAATCTGTTTCCCCCTCCCTTTTTTTACTCATATCTTCTGTTGATGCTTATCTGTGGGAATTTTATAATAATTTGCTTAGGACCATACGAAATAAACTCACAAAAAATGTGTGTGTGTATAAAACAGATCCACGCAAATCCAGACCTGAATTATTTCCAGGCATTTGAAGCCTGTTGTCGATGATCTCAGCCTGTACTCGACCTGAACAGGCTAAGTCACTCGGGCACAGGAGTGAGACAGCTCCTGGTGAACGGCTTCTGTCACCAAGAAAGTCAGAGCTTTCTCTGACAACCCACAGGTGCATGGCGGGGCATCCAGGGATGCTCCGGCCAGAGACTACAGGAGCTTTGCCAGTTCTAGGAATGATCTCTGTGAAAATGGAAGCATATCCTTAAAGATGAACATATTCTGTTCAAGTATCAAGCTTTAATAATTTATTCAAATATCTGAATGTTAGCATTCTCTCAAAAATAGTCCAGTTTCAAATTCATTAGCCTGGCTTCGTTCTCCTAGGTGTTCCTGAACTTTCTTTTAAAATGGTTTGGAGTTGGGTACAGTGACTCCCACCTGTAATCCCAGCACTTCAGAAGGCTGAGGTGGGAGGATCGATTGAGGTCAGGAGTTCATGACAACATAGTGAGTCTGGGCAATACCCTGAGATCTCATCTCTACAAAAAATAAAAAACCTAGCTGGCTGTGGTCACCTACAGTTTTAGCTACTTGGGAACCAGGAGGATTGCTTGAGCTGCAATGAGCTGGGATCACAGTGCTGCACTCTAGCCTGGGTGTCACAAGCCCACACTGGAATCCCGGCGTGTCCAACCCTGTGTGGAGACAGGGCAGCACTGCTTCTCATTTCATCTGGCACACCCCACCCTCTCAGGTAACCAAGGCAACAGGCCACACATGGGGAGGCACCTGGCATGCAGAGCTCACAGAGGCCACAAATTACTTCCCTTGGGATCTACTGAGTGAGGTATTGAGAGAAATGAAATCATGGGCCTTGCAGGTTTGGTGTGGCCCTCAGGGCCAGGACAGGGGTGGACACCTAGGCACTGACATGAGTAGCCCCACAGACGCGTGATGCACATGGGACGTCAGGGACGTTTCCATGCTGTTGGGGTCGCCGAGGGAGGAGCCTTACCCGGGCCTTCTGCTCCATTTCCAGCATTAACCTCTCATGCTGCTCTGCTATGGCCAGTGTCGCAGAATGGACCTTCTGATAGATCATTTCGCCTTCCCTTGTTTGAAAAGTGAATAGTCCTTCTCCTGTGTCACACATTCTGTGAGAACAGAGACAGGGAGAGAGATGGGTCTTCATGTGTTACAGTTTCCCGTGTCTAAGATGCCCTTGCCCCTGTGTTATTAACTTTCACGGAAGTTAGTGAAGCAGATGCCTCCTTGACCAAACCAACCAAAAATCGCTTCTTTACATGGCACGTGAGAAGGGAACAAAGGGAGAAAACTCGTGTATATTTGGAATTGAAAAGATGAGGTGTTCACAACAGATAAAAAGTGATCCAGGCATTGGCAGTGCATGCCTTAACACTATTTAAAGAACAAAAGCCAAGAATTAATGGCTTTAAGGATTTTCAAGTTTGTGGTGTTGATAGTTCCTTTGAGTTGACAGTTCCTGGAATTTAAAGAACTTCAGAAAAATCTGCAATTTTATACTCAACAGAACCAAAGGGAAGACTATACATTTTTAATACATTTTTGGTTTATACATTTTTTAGCTTAAAGATTTGCATACATAGGCTGCATCTTTTATTTAAATTGAGCAATTCTTACATAAATCTTGGTATAGCTTGGGCAAAGCATAGTATAAAGGAGACTCAGTTTGAATATGAAAATATTAGGGTCAAACTTTGTCTCTGCCACTTACCAGCACTGTGACCTTGGGCAAGTTGTCTAACTTAACTATACCCACTTTCCACACCTCTAAAAAAGAAATCATAATAGGACCCATCTCATAAGATTGTTATAGAGGTTAAAAGAGTTGACATAAAAAAATATATTTATAGCACTGCTTAACACTTATTAAGTGCTCAAAAATATTAGCTATTACTAACTTCATCATAGAGAAATTTGTAACTAAATACCTGCCACAGAGAAATGGCTGGCTAATTTATAGTGCTTTATTTGCTGTGTGATACAGACTGTTAGGCTATTATGATACAATATTATGGACAAGCTATCGTCAGGTATTACTTTGTCATTTCTGGGAGCCTATAACATTAAGATTCTTACGGAAATGCTGGAAAACATCAGAATACAAATTCTTTTTCAATTATCTAATTATAATTATCTTTTTAAAATTTTCATTGGAAAAAACTCACTGACATGTTGTTTGGCAATAGTACTAAAGGTATTATTAACGAAGTAATTCTGAGATGGTAACATATTTTACATTAGTACATTAAGCCAGCTTTTGAAAATAATTGAAGGACTTCAGAGAGACCCTCCCAGGCCCTCCCAATCTGATGTTAACACTCCTATGTTGGATATTATCTGGATTTCTGTGCTGTTGGTTTTCAGGTTAGAACATCAAAATATTCATGAGGACAAACTATTTCTTCAAGCACCAAAAAGATTTGAGATTCTTGTCTACGATTCTCCAAGGAATTTTTAGTAGAAAGGAAATGTCTCAGGAGGCTTCAGACATTATAGAAGCTGCAACTACAATCCCTTAGGGCCTCATAGAGCCAGCACTTAGCTTTTCCAAAAGAGATCTTAATAAAATTCACACAGCGTGAAATGGAAAGTCTGGGGGAAAAATGAAGAGTTTTCACAAAGTGAAACAAATGAGCTTTCTTTGTTGATTCAGAGGAGTAAGGAAACCCAACAGCAGCAGCAAACCATTGATAAGTGGTGGGTGCTTCTTGCTTAAAGTTGAGTTTTGTTCATTGTTCTCTGAAAATGCTCTTTTTGCCTTTGGAAATGAGATAATGAAGACACAAACTGTTATCTCACCTTCAGTCACTGAGATGAAAAGCTTAAGGCCTGTGCATTTGGGGGGACTTAATTCTGCCGTGTGTGTGTGTGTGTGCGTGCGCGCGCGTGTGCGTGTGTGTGTGTGTGTGTGTGTGTGTGAGGGAGAGTTTGAATCCTGGCAGGAAGTCTCTGAAATAAAAACTACTGGGAACTTAATCCTTCAATCAAGAAATAAGCCACTTAAAATTTTAACATAACAAGTGAAGAGACTTTAAGTAGACGATGCAGAGACTCTTCCTATCTATCTAAACTTGTCTGTCTTCGTGGCAGTAGCCAGTGCCCGAGAAGACAGTGAGGAGAAAGGTGAGATGATTTCGGTGGCTTTTGACTTGGTCCTCCAGGCATCGTCCACAGACCACAGCATCTGCCTTACTGGGAGTGGGTCCCCAGGGCCATGTCTGAATCAGCATTTTAACAAGTCCCCAGGTGATTCATATGCGTGTAATATAAGGTGACCAGATTTTAACATTGGTAAAGTGGGATACCATTGTGGGGGCGGGGCCCGACAACAATGTGAACTTTGATAAGCAGCTCTTGATAATCAGTTCTCAACAATTATCTGTTATTATTAAAGTTTAACATTATAAAATTAACAAAAATAATAAAAAACTCATATCCTGGTGAAATAGCCACATGGCAGCTGAAAACCGCATATTTCCTTCCTATTCTCCCATGTTCCCTAGCTTGTTGTGCATTCTTTCCAAGAATTGGGGCTTTTTAAAAATGCTGCAGGACACAGAACAAATTGTTAAAAATCCGGACTGTCCTGCCAAAAGCTGGACGGCTGGTCACCTTGGGGGGGGGGCTACTTGTTTGTTTCAGACACTTTGGCTACTTCTGAGCTAATTGTCCTTGCCTAGAAGCAAGGGAGGGAACCAGTCTCCTTCTGATACCTTGCCCAGGAGGGGAGTAGGGAGTTTACATTAGCCTTTTCATTTCCAAATGAAGTTACATTAACCTCTTCATTCCCAAATGGAATTACATTAACCTTCTCAGTAGCTGAAAACCTTATATTCCCTTCCCATTCTCCTGCTGTTCCCTAGCTTGTCATGCATTCTTTCCAAAAAATCGGGACTTTTTAAAAATGCCACAGGATGCAGGACAAATTGTTAAGAATCAGGACTGTCCCGCCAAATTGGGACGTCTGGTCACCTTAGTGTAACAGTTTAAGACTCACTGGCCTCCAGCACTACTCCCTCCTCTGGTCAGCATTTCATTACAGAGGAGTGGAGAATGGCATGTGGGACCCAAATGAGGACACATTAGAAGCTGTATTTGTCCAGCTTTGCTGGACTATGACCTATAAAACTGAAGCTTAGAAAGGAAGAGGCAAACAGCCCAAGGAATTCTTAACTTGGGAAGAGCAAAAACAAAAGTATTAGTTACACTTGGGCCACCAACATACACATCCCTCAACTGTTCATTGTGTCAAAAGTGAAAACAGAAATGATGTATGTTTGTCGTGATTCCAAACCAGAATTCTACTGGTATCTGTACACACTTACAGATGTCTTTGCTCTTCATACACAATGTATTTGTACACATTTAATATCTTTTTCTTATCTAGAATAAAATGATGAAGAGTATAATCTCTGAGGGTTCTTTCAATGCTGAGGAATAATAGTCTAGGGCCTGATAAACATTCTGAGACGTAAATAGGACTTACCTACCAATTGTCAAGGTTTTTGTTTTTGACAGTGAAATATAAGGGACATGATATCAGTATAAGGCTCACAAGACTAGGTCATAAATTTCTGCTGTCACGCCACAGCCTCCTATAAAAACGTATCCCATAGTTTTCAAGTAGGTACATAATAAGCCGGGCACTGTCCTGGGTGCGGGATGGGTATGAGGAAATGACATATGACCCCTTGCCTTTGAGGCTTTTCAAGTAGTGGGAGAAAAGCATTTCCAAAGAATTCCATTATTTTTAGGCAACGGGACAACAAGGTTTTAGGCACAGGTATGTTTCATTTGCTCACTTCTGTTTTTCATTTTTAATGAAACGATGTAATGTTATGTAACAGTGGCCAGGAAAGGATTAACTTAGCCAGTCTGTGTTTCTCAAACCCTGCACATTCCAAAGAATTGTTTTCAGGATAAATCCTTTGCTCATCTCTGGGGTAGGACCTCGGAGCTTTTGGAATATTTGGCCTCTTTCTGTAAGTCACCAGTTTGACCAGATAAATTTATTCCAACAATGTGACAGGGGCGAATGCCTATTTTTGCTGTGATGGAGGCTGGAGTCTTAAATAACAGAGGTCAGTCCCAGGATGCAGCTGCCTACACAATTGACCCCCAGTCGAAACCTCACACAGGTGCTGACCTGCTGCACCTGCTGTCCCGTCACCACTGCTGCAGGGAGAGTGATGCTGTCCTCACGCGCCATCAGTGAGGGGGACCTGGAGGCCTGCGGCAGGTCTTCGTCCTGGGCCTTCTCCCTTTGCTGCCTTAAATGTGCATCTCTCTCCGTACTGAACCCTACTGTGCATATAATATGTATTTTCCTGAGTCTTACAAGCCTTTTAGAGGCTCGCTGATCCTGAGGCTGGTCTCAAGAACTCCTTTGTCCATGACAAAGTGTGTCAATTTACTCAATTACCAGAGTGTGGTAAATTGACAAGATAGTTAAATATAGTAGGAATCTAAAAATCCTGCTCTTCTCTAAATGGCTGTTTTCACATTACTTTCCTTAGGAAATCTAAGACAGTATCTTCTTTTTTTTTTTTTTTTTTTTTTTTTTGCAGAGACAGAGTCTCACTTTGTCACCCTCGGTAGAGTGCTATGGCATCACAGCTCACAGCAACCTCCAACTCCTGGGCATAGGCGATTCTCTTGCCTCAGCCTCCCGAGTAGCTGGGACTACAGGCCCCAACCATAGTGCCCGGCTATTTTTTTGTTGTTGCAGTTTGGCTGGGGCTGGGTTTGAACCCAACACCCTCGGTATATGGGGCCAGGTACATGCCCTGCTCACTGAGCCACAGGTGACCCCTAAGAGAGTATCTTCTTTATCTCACTTCACCACTCACATCCAGAATCACTCGAAAGAACAGCACTGCTGGTCTTGTCTCTGCCGTGTTCTGATGAACAATGCAGAGCCCGCGGTCGTGGGGATGAGGCATTCGGAGTAACTGAGCTTCACCAAGGTACCTCTCTATGCATGGCTCACAGAGATTTCTTCCAGGGGAGAAACAGCCCTAACATATGGTGTCCCTGAGGAACCTTCCTGAGAAGAGACCCTCCTGCCTGTCACTATTAGACCACTTGGCTCTATGGACAGACTTCCAAGTGCTGGTCTTGTTTCCAAACCACATACACAAGAAGTGTTCTAAGTCAAAAATTGTAGAGACACTTTATTTTTGAAAAGTAAGTATACTTTAAAACAATTCTTTGTAGGTTTCTAGATAAAACTTTGCTATAGATGAATTAGTTGACCTCTGGCAATTCCGTCCATCTTCACAGCTATATAATTTCATTCTCTCTCTCTGTCTGCAATATTGTGTACAGATTTAATAACCAATATCTGTCCTCTACGCACACAGAAAATTTAAACTCAGCAATGGCGTAAGCAGGAGCACGTTCCTGAAAACCCAGTGGTGTTTCTATTCAGTATTTAAAATTTAATGTTTAATTATAGAAAGTAATGAAATTCTTAAAAGCACAGCTTTTCTGCAGAGCAGTTAAAACCAATTAACACTTTCATTTCATTAACAGTTTAATCTTTATTGTCATTTAATGACGTTAGCATTTTACTCTTTTTTTTTTTGCTCCTATGAAAAGATTGGTTACTCTGGTGAGTCAGACCGACTTTGCTCTGTGCTGAGAAGCTCTGAGAAAAATGGACGACCAGAGAATAAAGCAGTAGCCTGGGAAGACAAGCGATAGACCCAATTTGCATGAGAATTAAATACGTGAGCAAAGTAGAATCTCAAATCCGTGATGGAAAACTGCTCTTCAACAGACTGTGCTGGACACTAGCCATTCAGAAAAGTACTAGACTCCATGTCTGCAACTCCACTGATAAAAATTCTAGACAAAGCAAATGGAAAAGGAGTGCCAGAAGAATACTGAAAAATCTCTGTGTACGCTCAGAAAGGAGAAGAGACTTTAAGCGAGGATTCGAATCAAAAAGTAACCAAAAAAATAAAAAAAAGTTGAATGAATCTTCTTGAGAAAATATTTAGAAAAAAGAATAAAGTATCCTAAAGCAAAAAGTAGAAAAACATTGATCATATCTCATCAATAAAATAGCTATCATGTCAGTACTTTTAATACTTTTTTCGTGGGGTTGTTTGAGCAGTACATGAATTAAACAGTGAGTGTAGTTGACTATGACTCTGCTGCTGTCATTATTACCACTACTACTGAAATAATCATAGTTTCGAAAATATGTTCCCAACTGAATAAACAAGATGAAAATAATATGAACAGCAGGATAACATTTGCATAAAAAAGTATGTGGTATAAAATTACAGTTAATGGAGAGGAATAAGTTGGAGATCTACTGTATAATATAGTGACTGTAGATAATAACATATTGTATTCTTAAAAAATGCCAAGAGAGTGGGTAAGCGTTCTCATCACAGAACAAAACTATGTGAGCAATGTATATGTTAATTAACTGGACTTAGTAATTTTCCACAAAGTATATAGACTTCAAAACATCACCTTGTATACAATAAACATGTAGTTTTATATGTCAATGTAAAAAAAAGGAAAAAACATGTGGGAAGAACTTACAAGCATCTTTGCTTGTCCGGACATCACGAAAAACTAGTAACTGTGTTATTCATTGTGGGGGAGTGAAATGGGGTGTAAGTATGGGAGGATGTTTTTACTGGTACGTCTTTATAGAACTGATCAAATTAAGTAAAAAACGTTATTGGTTTATTAATCAAATTTCAATTTCACAGCACCATCTTGCAGGATTCTGAAAGGGCTGTTGTGAAGAGGAGGTGTCCCTCGTAGGTTAATAAGTCTGAACTGTCCAATTTCCTGAAGTACCAGGTTTGACAGTTGACGTCTCTGACATTTCATTTTGACACTTTTTTCATTGTCAAGGCACATCCTCATTCTTTCAAATGTGGCTTTTGCCTTGTAATTATCTTTCAATCTTTTTAGAGAAATTTTCGTGAAACCATGGATAGTTCAAAAATTGTGTGATTTTTGAACATGAGGTCCACTGGGGAACCAGTGCAGAACAGACGGCTCAAATTATCATTGAGGCGTTTGGAAAGGACGTGGGGAATGAATGCACAGCACATGGATGGTTTGAGAAGTTCCCTTCTGGTGATTTTAATTTTGAAACGAGCCGCATGGGTGACCTGAGACCACGGCTGGGCTGAAGGCTGTAGGGGAAGCGGACCCATCCCAACCAATGTGGGAACTAACAGCAGGGTCTGACCTTACTGCTCCTGCGCTATTGGAGCCTTCGAAGCAAATCATCAAGGTAAAGAAGCTGGATAGGTGAGTTCCACATAAATTAACAAGTGTCAAAAGAGAAACCACCTCGACACTTGCTTTCTTTGTTGTCATGGCATAAAGGCGAACCAAGGTGAACCGTATTGTTGCATGTGATGCAAAAAGGATTCTTTTGACTGTTGCAGGTGTCTACAATGGCTGGATAGAGATGAAGGCTGAACCACAGTCCAGACCTACATATTGCTCAGAATAATGCCTGCTTGGTGGTCCAGCGCTGGCGTTATCCACTACAGCTTCATGAAACCTGGGCCCCTGATTATAGCGGATGATGTCTACTGCAGCCCGTTGGATGAAATGAGGAGACGCTTGTGACTAAGCAGCCCAGATCAGTCAACAGAGACAGCCGATTCCTCTTGCAACACAACATTGTCACAAAAACAAGACTTCTCAAACTACACAGGCCCCAAATGTCACACTACAAAGTGGGGGGGACTGGGAAATGGCAGCTAAATGTACATTTATTTACAAGATATCAATTACAGAAGTTTACAAACTATTCTCGAGATGTAGGCCATCTCTTTGTAAAATTCTCCATGTAGAGACTACTTTCTGTTCTTTGTGAATGAATATTTTGTAAGTAGATGGATATTTAGCTACAATCCCCCGCTCCTCCCAATGCATGGCTGCTTTTGGGATTCTGAGTCTGGAAGCTGGACTTGGAAACTCCTTGTCATCCACAGGACTCTCCAGACCTTGCATCAACTGATTAGCACCCCTTCCAGGCTTTAGACCACTTCTTGCAAGGAAAATTATTCGATTCTCAACAACTGTGGACAATGATCTTCATGATTTCGTCGCCACTTGCTCTTCAGGCTTCTTCGCTGTGGCATAAGGAAGCTACTGTTAAGAGGGCAAGTGTGTGGACAGTTCAGTTACATACTTTGATTAACTAGACTGCTTCTTGTTTGAGATATAAACTAAACTTCTGATTCAAAATGGGACTTTTCAGATTTAATGACCTAATACTATGACCAGTTCAGTCTCTGTCACACAGTAAAACACTTCTACTATTAAACTTATAAACACTAAAGGGTCGCGGGATTAGAAACGTTGAGAACCACTGATTTAAAGGAAGTTAAGGAATTTGTCCAACATCATGAACCTTTATGTAGCTGAGCTGCGGTCCGAACCTAGCCACTGTGATTATGGAAGGTAAGCTCATTATCACCAAGCTAGACTGCAATGATTCAAGATGAGATGCAGAAGGGTTCTCATCCCTGCAACTTCCAGGAGCAAAGTGAACATCAGACAGCACCTGGGACAGACAATCTTGCCAGGGCTCCCCCTCCTTGCTGAGCCTGTTCTGTTGAACCGGTTTCCCAAGACATATGCCTAAATAAACTCACCAGAAACATACACATTAAAGTCAATCAATTAAACTCCTGACTTGGAGTCTAACCTGCCCTGTCCTTCGTATCTAGTACTTTGTGGAAAGGTTCAGGAGAGCGTCTGCCATCCTCTCCAGCCCCCTTACTGGACTGTGTCTGCCTCAAACATCACTGCATATGCTGGTGGTTCTCTGCTGATTTCATCCCTCAAAATTGATAAACTTGTGGCTACAAGAAAGTCTTGGCTTCAGTCCAGGTTCTGTTGCAGGTTTACTTTGTGAAATGCCACTTGATCCCCCATAAAACTGAGTTTAACTGAAGGAGTGAACTTAAGCAGTGTCTAAGGTGGGAATCTGTGCCCGAAATCTGCATTTTTCCACCTGTGTGCTCCATGATGGCACAATCACAGCTACATCAGTTAAAATGATTCTCCCTGTTCACATGTTTCCAAAGTTTTAATCTTACCCCATTCTATTTACTTTTTCTTACTTTAAAGTTTTTTCTTTTTTTGGTTTGTTTTCTCACTCAGTAAAAAAGCCAGTTGTATCTCCCTGAAAAAAATCTTTAGTTCTGGCCTTAGTCAATCTTTGAAAAGATATACATAGCATATTTCTTCTATTTTCCCTTACTTTATGCCTTGACAATTCAGAATTGAAAATTTCATTATGTAAATATGTAAACTGTAAGACTCTAGTTGCCATCGAATTACTCCAATTCACTATCAAAAATTATTACCATCATTATTATCATACAGTGACATGTTAATAAGGGTTTAGCAGACAAAACATTTTTAAAGATTTACAGATAATTTTAGATTCATCCTGAACACATAACTCCTGTAGGCTTTCTTATAAAAACATTGGACATTCCTTGAGTATAAAGAATTTTCACATTTCAAACCCTCAGTATTGATCACAGAAAGTATCCAATTCATAAATGTTTGTTGACCAAAGTGCCTTGAAAATTATCAATATAACGGCTACATACAAAGTATTGATTTTATAGTTCCTCATAGGAAATAAAACAAAATATAAGAGAAATTTTTTTTTGGAGAACAGTCCCAGAGTACTGGTCTGTTCTTCTGAATAGAGTAAATTAAACAGTTCCAGTAACTACTGAGAGCTGACATGTTTATCAGCTCCCAATTGAGGTACACATATTCTATTTTAAAATTGTTTGAGGCCATTTGTGTGTGTATCATGTGGAATAGCTACAGATACAGACTCAAAATTATTTTTCTGGGGAAAGAGCTAATGAACTACGCAAGTCAAGCAGAAGCTTGAATTCTGTCATTTATAAATTATACTTTCCTCTTAAAGTGAACTTATCTGCCAAATGATGGTTGGAAAATTTTCGCAGTTTAACACGTAATTTACTGGTGTTTAGTCAGTGAATTATGGAAGAAGAATTATGCTTTTCCTCACTGTTTTGAAGGAAACCTAAAAATCCGATCATTACATTCCCTCGTAAGAAAGAGCTTGGAATGAGGGTTTAGGAATTATATTTTTATTCCACCTTTGCTTTGAATATAGTTAAAGTAATTTGTGCTTCTGTGAAAGATACCTTCAGTATTACAGCTGAGTATAGAGGAAAGTCAAAATGTTAGAGCCAAATAGAAAAGACATTTAAAACTATACTTGATTTTATACTAAGTTTTGCCTTTTCTTCTTTGGTTGTATTTATTTATTCATCAACCTTTTTTTGGACATTAATTACTTGTGAGGTATTGTATTAAAATTTGGATTTTTTTCACAGGTAACTGTATTGCTTTTTTTCTATGAGACGTATACATTTAAAAAATCATATTTAAAAAATAAATAATTAAATAAACATTCATGGGTTGCATTTGCTCTCAAATACATCCAATATTTTAATTAGAAAGTCAGTGATTAGATGATTGTGTGACATATATAATAATAGGATAATACCTTTGGGGGATTAAAAACTCTTGGATTAGTTATCTTCATTGTGTTAAAGTTTTCTTTAGAGAGTCTTAATTGGCAGATCATTGGTGGCGTTTAATTTCTTTATTGGCATTGCCAAAACAAGCCATCTAGTTAAATGGAACAACAGAAATCATTCTAAGATCCTGGGGGCAGAAATCAAATGGTATTACAAAAGATACAGACATATATGTAAGCTGTAGCTTTTTGTTTTAAAATAGAAGTTAAAATGTACTGTTGGTGGGGAAAAAATGAATCTATTTAAGTTTTAACAAATTAAAGAATTTCAAATGCAATTACCTAGATGTTTTACAATTTCAAATGCCATCCTTCCCATTTAGTAAATTTTAAAACTTAAATTTAACTTCATCTCAAACTTTAAACTGTATTCCTCAAAAATATATATGAGTTGAAAAAGTGAGAGAGAACAGTTTGAATTGGCTTTAAACTTTCTTTCTTTCTTTCTTTTTTTTTTTTTTCCTTTTTGAGACAGAGTCTCACTATGTCGCCCTCGGTAGAGTGCCATGGCATCATAGCTCACAGCAACCTCAAAATCTTGGGCTTAAGTGATTCTCTTGCCTCAGCCTCCCAAGTAGCTGGGACTACAGGTGGCTGCCACAACGCCTGGCTATTTTTTTGTTGCACTTGTCATTGTTGTTTTAGTTGGCTGGGGTCGGGCTCGAACTTGCTAGCCTCAGTGCATGTGGCTGGCGCTGTAACCTTTAAATACACGCTAAGAAATGAAATAAGTATTTCCCCATTAAAAGTATCAATCATTATATATTATGCCTTGATATCTGTGTTCTTAGATACAGGCTTTTAGTACTCATCCTGTTTCTTACTAATGTATCTTAACTGACCGATCGCTTCTGTGTTTCCTCTGCTAAATCAGGCATAAATTTCTATTATAGTACTTCTAAAATCTCATCACCTTTCTTAATGCCTTCTTCCCAACTAGACTTATTTCCTGAAAGCAGAGGTGGGTGGGGATGAACAGAATATTTAGATTAAACCTAATGGAGCAGGGCGCTCAGTCCACACCAGGGCGTATTCCTCCTGCCACTTTGCTCCCATTTTGGCTTTTCGCCTGGACCCACCTGCTGCAAATCTCCCTCCCCACCAACCCTCTGCCTTCTTTTCCTTCTGTATTGATTGACCCTTTCTCTAAGCTTCCTCAAAAACTGTATCAAAAGTGTTTTCTTTTCTCCTTTATCTTGACACACATTTATTTTATTCTTATTTCTTTCTGTGGTTTCTTTTCTTGACATCAAAGGAATCTTCTTTTTGAAAGCTTTTAGCAGATTTTGCAATAAAACTTTTAGAAACGCTCTGTTCTTCTGACATTTGAGGATGGAGCATCTTCTGTATTTTCTGGTGTATTGATTGCATCATACACCCTATTTTAGCATTTTTATCTGTCCTCCCATTTGGAGGCATGCAATGAGGTTGAGTATTTGAACAGATCGTATGTGGGACTTTCCCTGGGCTGAACACATCCTTCCCTGGAGGGCCAATTGGCATTCACTCTGCAGTGCACAGCTGGGGTCTAGACCGATGTGTACAGACTTTATCCCAATCCTCCTTTCTTACTGGTGCCCATCAACCTCATTTTGGGAACTGAAGGGAGATAGTCTCCTACCTTCTGTTAGACACTATGGTTCTAATTGTAAAAGTAAAACGTGGTACAGTCTGATCAAGCCTATCTTGATTGATATTTTGAATATAAAACCTTACTTCTTGCTAACGGGGCAAATACACTGGTAGAAAAGAACAATGACTGCTAGAGACATAATAAAAAAAGACACTAATTTATGTAACATGTAATTTATGTAATAAAGATGAATGTGTAACTTATGTAATAAAGAAGATACTAATTTATGTAATGGTAAAAAAAATCAAAAACAGTGCAAACATGAGTCCTTTAATAGAAGGACTTAAATGAAGTTTATATAACTTAAATGAAGTTTATATAACTTAAATGAAGTTAAATAGCCAAGCCGGATTTAATATACAAAATATAGAACCTTGGCTGGAGGGAAGCTGCCTGCTGTACCTCAGGATTTTGGCTGCTGTGTTAACTCCCTGTGTCCTGAGTTCTGCCATCCTCCTCTTTCCATCTTTCTAGACTGATCATACTTTTCTCTGGTCCCTCTTATTCATCATCCTGGGTTTAACTACCACTATCGGCTGACTGCCATTTCTTCTGATTTTCTAAGCCTTATTCCCACCTCTTTGGTATCCTAAAAGTAAGTGAACGTACAAAGATCCCAAACTCATCAGCACTGGCTTTTTATCAAGGCTGCCTCTTCCCATTTTATTAATCGATGAATAAATATTTTTCTCATTACACATGGCTTTCACTCTCTGAATCACTTTGTAGTGAGAAGATAAGAAAAATATTGCTCACTATACCCAAGGAACCATTTTCTCTTCCCCAAATAGCTATAGATACAGCAGGACTTGGATAAGATTACTTTAGTGTCATAGCTGACTTTCTTTTTTTAGTATACTAAGTACTTTTCTGGACCAAGAAAGCATATGGATACTTTTCCCCTAATCTATCAAGGGCTTTCGTTTGCCTTCAGGAGTATTAGTATAACCAAAATACAAAATGCGTCTTTTGTTTCTTAAAGTCAGAGTAAGACTGGAGTCACTAGCCAGGCAGACTTTGGTGAGTCTGGGAAAGCCAATAGACCGTAAAATCACTCTTGCTATAAACCACAACTGAAGAGAGATTAGAATATGACCTACCTAAGAGGACATGCTGCTCTGTCTGGACTTGGGTGGCCAGGGGAGAGAGAAGGGGCAAAGGGTTTGGATGCACTGGGTGAAGCTTGTGGGTGCACATTCTGGAAAAGGCAAGAGTGTCTAATAAGCTGGTGTCTAGACAGTGAGCTAAATGCCACAGAGTGGCTCCCAATGCCGAAGTCTGGTTGCAGGGCATCCAAAAATTCTTCTGTGGAGGACTAGAGCCAAGAGGAGAAGGTCGTGAGGACACTGGGATTATAGAACCCCCAGGATCTGTGGTTCAAGGGCAGATGAAGAGCAGAGCCCCACAGCCCAAGTGAGGATGGCCATGTCTCAGCAGGTGCCAGGCTGAGACAGAGCAGACCAGGTGATGCTTGTAGGAGGGGCTCTTTTTACTCCGTAGGGTCATATAAGACTTCTGTGTGCTCAGACACCAAACTAGTAAAACTGGGAAGAAGGGGCAGAAAATAGTACAATATCCAGATCAATCATCTTTTCAAAAGGAATTAAAAATGTCAAGTTAATATTTCCTCTTTCTCAGTGGGAGGAAATTCATGAGAAATTTAAATAGAAAATTAAAAGTTAATTCTTTTTTTTTTTTTTTTTGAAAAAAAACCCCAAACCAACCCCCCGGCCAAAAGGGTGGGGCAATCACAGCTCACAGCAACCTCCAACTCCTGGGCTCAAGTGAGTCTCCTGCCTCAGCCTCCCAAGTAGCTGGGATCACAGGCACCGGCCACAATGCCAGGCTATTTTTTGGTTGCAGCCATCATTGTTGTTTGGCGGGCCCTGGCTGGATTAGAACCCACCACCTTAGGTGTATGTGGCTGGTGCCTTAGCCACTTGAGCCACAGGCGCTGAGCCAAAAAAAGTTAATTCTTTACTAAGATGTGTTAAACTCTTGGGCCTGCTACAGTTGTAAGAATATCTGAGATTTCACATAGTAACACCTTCATGCCTTTGTCTGTGAAAATAAATTGGCAAAAGTTTTTATTTAATGTGATCTCATGTTTACACAGTTTCAGGTCAGATCTGCAGTCTTTCCACGAATTCAGGGAGAGAATATTTTCCCTCTGTTTCTGCCTGTAACTCTTTCTAATTCTTCCACTACATTGTCCTTGGGCTCTACAACCACTTGAGGGTGTGGAAAGAACTGAATATATTTTGATTAGCGTTATCGCTAAAGAGGCTCTGTCATTGTTAGAAAGGCACAAAGAGAGCCAGATCCAAAAATGTATTCTTAGATGGAGAGCATGTAGGACGCTTTATGCGAGAATGAGTTCCAATGACCTAGATTTTAGCCACTTAAAAAAAGAATCTGGTATCATCTGAGTGTTCCGTGTGTTCCCCAATCCGTGTGTTGACATCTGATTCTCAGCGTGATGCTGTGAAGAGGAGGATCCACAGGAGGCTCATGAATGGGGTTTGTGAGAGAAGCCCATGACCTTGTTTGCCCTCCCTCCACGTGAGCACCCGGTGTGAAGCTCCCCTCTGGGAGGAGTGGACTCCTACCAGACACGCAATCTGAAGGCACCTTGATCTTGAACTTTCCAGCTTTGAGAACTGGGAGAAAGAAATATTTGTCATTTATAAACCACTTAAGACATGGTGTTTTCTAGAGATGTCCAAATTGACTAGGACAGAGTCTAACAATAAAGAAAAGACCACCAGGACAGGCACATCAAAGCCCTGGAGTCCTTTCTGCTGATCAGTCAGACCTGAAATGTGGGAGGACGAATTAGGAAAGTAAAAACAGTCTGTGGGTGATTCATGTTTGTTAAGGAACTGGAAGACCCTTGTGTGTGTGGGAGTGGGGTGGAGGCAGAGAGAGAGGTGAAAGCAGAAAATAGACAAAAGGTTAAAGAACAAAAAGACAAATGGGAGAGGCCAGTGTGTGAAATGGTGATAAAAATCAATAAGGACAGCGCAGAGGGCGTGACTATTCTACAGGAGCACTTTTCAGTGAACAGGTCACTATATCCTGGGGACAGAGAAGGGCCTGGGAACAGGAAAATAGGGAGTGAAGGTCAGAACCAGCAGAAGAGAGTCAAAGTTAAAATGCAAAGATGATTTTCAAAGTCCCGTCCTCACAGAGACTTCCAGACCTTCCTCATCACTCATCCGCGCATGGTTCTGGCTGAGCACACAATGGTGCTGGCTGGTGAGACTGGGAAATGCCCCTTCCCCCCCCCTTGACTTGCATGATGTGAACTGTGAGACATGGGGATAACAACACCATGGACGGACGGGATGGCCAGTGTGAAGCATGGTGTGAGCTGTGAGACACAGGGGTAATGACACCACAGACAGACAGGATGGCCAGTGTGAAGCATGGCGTGAGCTGTGAGACACAGGGCTAGTGACGCCACGGATGGACGAGATGGCCAATGTGAAGTGTGGCGTGAGCTGTGGGACAGGGGGGTAATAATGCCATAGAGGATGGGATAGCCAGTGTGAAGCGTGGTGTGAGCTGTGAGACATGGGTATAATGACGTCACAGACAGACAGGGTGGCCAGTGTGAAGCATGGTGTGAGCTGTGGGACACAGGGGTAATGACACCACAGATGATGGGATGGCCAATGTGAAGCATGGTGTGAGCTGTGGGACACAGGCCTAGTGATGCCACGGATGGACGGGATGACCAGTGTGAAGCATGGTGTGAGCTGTGAGACACAGGGGTAATGACGCCACGGACGGACAGGATGGCCACTGTGAAGTGTGGTGTGAGCTGTGAGACATGGGGGTAATGACACCATGGATGATGGGATGGCCAGTGTGAAGCATGGTGTAAACTGTGGGACACAGGGCTAGTGATACCATGGATGGACAGGATGACCAGTGTGAAGCATGGTGTGAGCTGTGGGACACAGGAGTAATGACGCCATGGATGGACGGGACGGCCAGTGTGAAGCGTGGTGTGAGCTGTGAGACATGGGGGTACTGATGCCACAGACAGACGATGGGATGGCCAGTGTGAAGCAGAGAAGCAGAAGACAGAGCCCTTGGCTGGCCTGTGTGGCCCTCCTCTTCCTGCATTCCAGCCTATCCTACACCACGCAGACTTTGTTTCATATCTTTGGATTCCCTAGGCTTCTGACAATGGGGACCGGTCCATATTTTAAACACTCCAGGTGATTTCTGCAAGTTTTAGTTTGAAACTAGTGCTTTTCAAGTAAGCCTAGGAGGGTTTCCTGTTCTTACTCAGCAGAGGAGAGAACCAAGGATGGCAGGGAGCCTCCTTACAGGACCAATGTGATGGCAGGGAACCTCTTACAGGACCAATGTGACGGCAGGGAGCCTCTTACAGGACCAAAGTGATGGCAAGGAGCCTCCTACAGGACCACGTGATGGCTGGGAGACTCCTACAAGACCAACGTGATGGCTGGGAGCCTCCTACAAGACCAACGTGATGGCTGGGAGCCTCCTACAGGGCCAACGTGATGGCAGGGAGCCTCCTACAGGACCAACGTGATGGCTGGGAGCCTCCTTACAGGACCAATATGACGGCAGGGAGCCTCTTACAAGACCAACGTGATGGCTGGGAGCCTCCTACAGGACCAACATGATGGCAGGGACCCTCTTACAGGACCACTGTGATGGCTGGGAGCCTCCTTACAGGACCAACATGATGGCAGGGAGCCTCTTACAGGACCAATGTGATGGCAGGGAGCCTCTTACAAGACCAACATGATGGCAGGGAGCCTCCTACAGGACCAACGTCTACAGGACCAGCGTGACCGCAGGGAGCCTCCTCCAGGACCAACGTCTACAGGACCAACGTGCTCCTCTGCTGTTCTCATTTAACAGAGATTCATCCATCACATCACTCAGTTATGCGGGGCACTCTGCACTGCCGAGGTGGGAACACTGGCTGATGGGTGGTGACCAGGAAAGCTGCTGGAATGAGTAAGCGTCTGGCGCTCACTTGGAGTAGATTATATATATTCTATTGACCACTGGACCAGATTAATTTCTTTCATGTTTCCAGAAATATCTTCAGTGATTAAACACCTTCAAGACAGTTGAGGAGCTCATTATAAGAATGAAGGAACCACTTACAGAACTGGGAAGTATTTACAGAAATAGAATTTTGAAATTTCCAGAGAGGGCAATTTCACAGCCATTGCAACCCTGGCTTTACAGGCCACTGGGCTGCGTGAAATTATCGGTGTCCTGGTGAGTCAGGGGGAAGAAAGAAGGACAGTGACCTCGCTAGCAGACAGCACCAACTCAATGCTCCTATGCTTTTGCAGGAGCTGGTGAAAGTGCCTCATGCAGCTAATTTAATAACCGGATCCCTCTGGACTTTTCAGGCACCTCCTTCCTGAGTGGGTAGAAAGAGTAAGCTCATCACCCCTCTCCTGTTCTGGCCCAAGATGAAATTCTCGGGAATCATGAAGGAGGTGGGAGTTTACTGGAATATTTTCTGCTGTTCTCACCCCAACACCAACTGTTGTAAAGAATGGAATAAAAATGCCATGAGGGAAGTAGCTGAGAGAAATTTACTTTTACCCCTGAGACCTGACTGGAATTCACACAGTATACATTTTATTTTATTTTTCTTAATGGTCAAAGCCTTTGGCTGCATACTGTAAATACCTATCATGGATCAAAGACATCTTAGCGAACGACATTTCTCTCAGCTTTGCTAGTTGCTAAAATGAAATGTTCATTTTAAATGCCATCTTCTCTGCGAACCCCAGACCCCTTGCTGCTGAGTAGCACCGCCAGGATGTCATTTTCCCCGTGATGTGTAAGGATGAATGATAGAAATTCAATTATGTAAAGTTTTATGTTGCTGTATTGTTTAAGATTTCAAATGACTGAGTCGTAAAATTATCCATCATTTATTTAATTCAGACTATTTTTTTCCATCTAGGGATTGATTCGACATTTCCATTCCCAATGATTATCTCTCTCGCTGTTGTCGTTAGGCTTCCCTACAGACTGGAGGGAGAAGGAAGCAGGAGAGAATCAGAGAGCAAACCTCTGGGTTTCTTTCCAATTAGCATTGCGCCAGGGGACACGGTCAAGGGTTAGACCCCGGGCATGAGGGGGTGAGCTGCACTGGGGTGCACAGAGCTGAGTAAGGAAAACTTGACAAGTTCAAATGATGCCTTCAGAAGGCACCTGGGGACAGACACAGAGGGGCCGAAGGGGCTCGGGTCCAGCTCTGATGCCTTGGAAAATTCACCTGACCTCCAAGTCTGTGGCCGCTCAGTGTTTGCCTTACACCCCTTAGAGTGTTGCTGTGAGGATCAAAGTATGAATGTGTTTGAATGTTGTCACACACTAGGACAAGACATTATTAGTGTCATTACAAGAGATGGCTTTGCAAGAGCGCTTCACTAACCGGGGAGCTAAAACTTTGTCCTTCACCGGTATTTTCTTGCTGTGCTTTTGTATATCGACAGCTCCTGCTATATTCCTCGACGATGTGGCATTTTCTGTGTTTAGAGATGGCTTTTCCTGTCCTCAAACCGAGACCCACAATGCCTCTGACAGGCCCCATCACACCCTGGCATGTGCACTATCAAACTACCAGTTGTCTCTGTCGAAGAATTTGCCTGTGAGAAACTGCCCCCTCCCTGAGCCCTGGGTACAGCAGCAGCTTTCCGGGGGGAATCTGTCTCTGGTCCCACCAACACAGGCGCCATTCCAGAAGGGAATAGGAAAAACTTTGTTCACCAGCCTGCGTTAAGGTCATTCTTCAACCTGTCTCTCCGCAGCGGAAGGCGTTGATTACAGAGCTCTCCTGGCGTGGCCTTCCCGAATTCATTTTCACTCTCAGGGGTTGAGCCCTCGCCCCTAGACCAAGGCTTGTTATGTTTATTCCAGCAGAACATGTGGACCATGTGGCTCAAAGTGTCATCAAAATACCTCATTACCGTGTGCCTTCCGCCCACAGTCTGCATATTTAATAGAAATGCAGTATGAAGATATTTATAGTTGGTTATATTGGAATAAAGGGGAAAGGCTTAGTTTCTGATTTTTGGATTTGGGTGACTTTTATATATGTATTTTTCTTTGCAGTTCTCTTTAAAACATGTCAATTTTCCTTGCCATGAAAACATAAGAAACAGAGTATATTTTAAGTAACATTTCTTATTTCTTCAGTGTTTTTATATTATTGCAGGGTTCTCTTTGAACCAGTTATACTGGCACATATGGTAATAATAGATATTTCCTTGGGATCCTCTGCTGTCATTTTAGACTGTGGTGCTGAGGATTTGGTATTAATACTTTAACATAAATGAGCTTGAATTAATTTGTTATTAATACTTTAACATAAATGAGCTTTAACTTTAGAGACAGGAAGTATTTTGCTATTGTAAATGCATGCCAAAGGAAATAATCTAATAACTTATCATTTAAATTTTCTAATTGAAAGACAGGGTTCTGGATTCAGTCTCCACAGAGGTTTCTATTCTGGGCTGTGCTGATCATGACTTCTGTGACCTTGGATGTGCGAGGTGCCGTCCACTTGGACCCTGACATCTACTCTCCGTTCCTCCTTGTCTTCTATCTGTGGCTCTGAGTCCTGGAAAGCCGACCTCTACCAGTGTCTCTGAGACAGGCACCAAAGACATGGGCATTTGTGGGAGAAGACACAGTAGCTGTCTCCAAAACTTGCTCATCAAAGGCCTCCTAGTTTTAGATCAAAATAAAAAAGTGTCGGCTGAAGAGTAGGTGTCTATTCACCCCGCCGTCCTCCTCAGGCTGGTGGAAGGCACTCACCTCAAGACAATAACGACTTACTTGATAATGCCCTCTTTTATAAGTGTGAACCAAAATTCAAAGGTGGAAGTGGGAACGAATTAGCTTCATCTTCCTCCCTGAATCACATATTAAGAATATCAAAGCCCTTCAACAGTGACGGCAAGCGACACACAGACCCAAGCATATGATTTTATTTTACAATATGGAATCAAGTTAAGATCTCGGATGAGAAGAGATATGAAACAACTCCCTATCTCTATTGAGGAAGGTTTCGATTTTCCAAGTTACCATCATGTCCGAAATCCATACCTACCCTTGAAATGACACTTTCCAGTCCAAGATTTCTCCCATAAATTAAGCCTCTTTGCTTAAAGACAGAACAAACAGGTTTTACCCAGTATATTCACAGTTCACACCACAGAGAAGACTTGCTGTCTACCTTATGTCTGGGTGTATATACTATGTATGTCTGTATATATTTGGGTTGTTGTTTGTAACTGCAAGAAAATTGATTCTTCAGTGGTTACTTTCTCTATTTTTTGTTCTCATCAATAAATGTATAAAATATATACTTTAAGTAAATTCATAATAATGTTCCTACTGCATTTTAAAAATCCCTTCCAAAGGAGAAGGCTTAGGAAAGAACTAATCTAGTTAGCATTTTTTGATGGATGGATAGTGTCAAGACACAGAGATGAAAATGCTCAGTGTAGTTAAAGAATACGCACCTGCCCGTGTTCTGCAAACAACAGCACAATGTGGGTAGAGAGAGTAAATAAAGCTTATTTTTTTTGTTTTATATGGTCAAAGATCGTTGCTCCTACTTTCACAATTTTATAGTGTCTTAAGCATATTTTAATGGGAAATTTTGTATTTATTTCCTTTTAACGTTTTGCCCAGATCTATAGCTAGTTACTCTGGAGCCTCTGCTGAGTACCTCGTGAAGCACCTGCCACTTGAAGGGGAGGTAAGCCAAAAAAAACCCTTCTCACTCTTCACGTAAATATTTTACTTGGGCAACACACATCTTCAAACACTTAAGCAAATATTTCTTGAATATCTAATATATGCCAGGAATACATATGTCTTTTGGAGAAAAGAACTTTTGGAGAAACGTTGAGTAAATTCTACACATTTACTGAAGCAAACTCCTGACAATAACATGAGAAGGAACTTTGAAATCTAGGTATTTGTGTAATGTCCCAGGTCTGTGAAGATGGGTTCTTTTTTAAGGTCTGAAGAAGGTAAGCTTTGAAATTTTTACATGTGCTAGTGAACACAAAAATACTACTAATAAAAATGATAAGAAAGCCGAGGTTGAACCTACACATATGCTTTTTGGGAGAGCTGGATATAGTGCATTTCTAACAATAAAAGAAAAATTTCCCTCCTCTTTGGTTGTATTTAGTCCTTATACAGCTATAGGAATCCACACATATCACCTCTTTAAGTTTCAAAATGTCTACATTGGATACTTTGAATACAGTAAGGTGGTTTTGAGTTGCCTTATGGATAATATTTTAAAGTTTGGTTTAGATTTTGAGAAATAGTTTTTTTTTTTTTTATGTTTCCTTATGTAAGATTTTGAGAAATAGTTTTTAGTTTTTTCTTTTTGAGACGGAGCCTCAAGCTATCCCCCTGGGTAGAGTGCCATGGCATCACGCTCACAGCAACCTCCAACTCCTGGGCTCAAGCGAGTCTCCTGCCTCAGCCTCCCAAGTAGCTGGGACTACAGGCGCCCGCCACAGCGCCTGGCCATTTTTTGGTTGCAGCCGTCATTGTTGTTTGGCGGGCCCGGGCTGGGGATTCGAACCCGCCACCTTAGGTGTATGTGGCTGGCGCCTTAGCCGCTTGAGCCACAGGCACCGAGCCGAGAAATAGTTTTTAAGAAAACCAAGTCATACTCTCACCCTGTTAACCTTATTACAAATGCTAGAATCCAACAACTACAAAATTTTGTGAATATTTGGTGAGATAAATGGGTTGATTAAGTACATATTCATATAAGGGGTGGCAAAAATTAGACAGAAAACTTTTAAATACATGAATTCAAATCTGGGCATTCCTTAGTAAATCAAACAATTTTGATATTCTGTATTCTGTGCCAATGGTAACGTAAATGATCTGCTCTGCATTTTGAATTAAGATTTTCTATTTATCACCTGGGCAGTTATTTGACAACTTCCTCATTGCCTTAAGCAAACACATTTAAATTTAGAATTAGTATGCAGGATCAAAAGGAGAATGCAACCATGGGTGCAAACACACATTTCTCTAATGAACTCGACCTGCCATAATCTTATTATTTAGCAAATTTTCCTTTCAGTTCAAAAGTTTGGAGGATGTAAAGAATTAGGTTGCACTGATTGCATTTGTTAGGTAAGGTCCCTCTTGTAGTTTTGTCCCGACCTCAGAGGTGTGCCATACATGGTGGTCCCCATCCCCTCCCTCCTCTTCACTCCCTGTTCCCCTGCCCTCCACTTTGAATTGATTTGAGTTTTTCACTTGTGCATGTATGTGTTAGATCATCTACTGGCTTCATATTAGAATTGAGTACATTGGGAACAAAAAAGTTGGGAGGTAAAGATAAAGAGTCTAAAGTTAGCCTACTGTGTTTCCCTGAAAATTAGACCTACCCCAAAAATAAGCCCTAGCAGGATTTCTATGCATTTTTTAAGTATAAGCCCTAGCCTGATAATAAGACCTAGTATCTTATTGAGAAACCTAGTGTCTTCTTGAGAAAAAAATAAATATAAGACCGTGTCTTATTTTCAGGGAAACATGGTAAATATCATCCATGCAAAGTCTTGTGTTGGTTAAATCATGGTTACAAGCTTAATATTTAAAGCATGTTTTGTTGGAAAGAATTAATGGTATTGTAAACCAGCCCCCAACCCCATGGAGCTTAGGATATTTCGGTATAGATTAGATTTTTGCTTTCAACAGTTTTAGCTATCTTCTTTCCATTTCTAAGATTACAGCATTATTAAGATCCAGCATTTATTAAACCATTGTATTGTACTTTCAATGTCTTCACTTTCATTTATGTTTTGAGCAGGGATTCCAATTTTCCTTTTTTGCAGAATCTAGAATATTCATGTATCAATTAGGAGGGTCATCCTGGTTCTCTTTTCTAGTATTTATTCTGGTGAATGCCATGTTAGTCTCGTTAAAAAACCAGCGGCAAGCAGAGGACCAGAGGATGGGAGATGAAGCAGGTGCTCGCAGTGGGTATTACTGGCTTATCTGAGTAACGGACCCATGACCAGGCAAGTCCTCCTCTATTTATGAGAGGTAGAGGTATAAACACCACAGAAAGTGATTACTCACTCTTCGATGGGCATGACATAAAATATCCTTCCCTTTTTAAGCTACATAGGGGGCATTATCATAACAGTAGACACACAATTTCTCTAATCATTTTATCACCTTGTTATTTCCCATGCTTGCCTCACAATTCCATTCTTGCTAAAGTGTGCTCTGTTGTTATTTCCAACTCAGGTAAGAGTTCGCTGCTTTCTGAACAGAGGACTGAGCGACTCAGCGCTGCTTCTGGCTGTGTGGAACGTGTGTGTTCCCCTCGGCTTTCTGTCCACTGTGCTCCTGCCCAAACTCTTATTCCATTCACTCAAAACCACTCTGGCTCCTCAGAGAATTTCAAATGAAAGAAAAGGCAGACCCTTAGCTGGGTGTTGTGGTGGGCGCCTGGAGTCCCAGCTACTGGGGAGGCTGAGGCAAGAGAATGACTTAAGCCCAGGAATTGGGGGTTGCTGTGAGCTGTGTGATGCCACGACACTCTACTAAGGGTGATAAAGTGAGACTCTGTGTCTTAAAAAAAAAAAAAGTACTTAAAAAATAAAAACAAAAAAGAAAAGGCAGACCCACTCCTCAGTGTCTCGACCTCACTGTGAGGTCAAGAACCACAGATCCATCTGTGAGTTCACTGCCACAGACCTGTCTGCTCTTGTTCCAGCCGCTGCTGTGACACTAGTTCTTCCCCAGAAGGCTGGACAAGGCAACTTCTTACCGATTTTAAAAGCACTGAGAAAGAGTTACCCTCCTAAGGGGATATACTGAGAAAACACACTACTGCATTAGCCATGCTCTTTATTCTTCTTTGACATTTAGGGTCTTGCTGCCCCTATCAGCAACTGGAGGGAAGCAACTCTCCCAGAGGTGGGCCTTATGATGCAAACCAGCCAATCCAGGGCACACATCCCTCAACCACTTCCTTTATTGGGCTCTTAAATTCTGGGCACTATCTGTCCACCTGCCCTAATCAGGGCAGGGGCAGGCTTCAGGCTTCAGGCAACTCGGGAAAGCTTAGATGCCCCAGAGCCCGTGGATATTATCAGACTAAACAACCCTGAACCTATTTACGTTGGCTTCCCAGCTTCACAACAAAAGCTCTTACCCAACTTCCCTCCCTCTCTGCCTGGTTCTTCCTCCTGGGAACCCCCAGTCCCATGGCGTGTACCCTCCTGGGAACCCCCAGTGCCATGCATGGTGTGCACTCCTGGGAACTGTTGAGTAATGAGCCATATTTTCAATGGAAATAATCTCCTGATATATTGAACTTAACATATAATAATAAAAATTATTAAAACAACTATGCATGTGCTCTAAGTTTATTTGTTTATAAACACTTAAGTGCAATAGGAAATATATTTTCTCATTTTTTCTGTTATTTTCATTAAGTTTTTTCATTTTTCAAAGTTGACGTTTTGCCTACTGGGAAATATAATTATAAATAGGCTTAATGAATACTTTTTTACACCTTAACCTTTGCCTTACAAAAGATTTTTATCATGCAAAATCACATTATGTAGGGATTAAAATCCAGAAACATATACACAGTGGATTCCAGGAATTTATGCGCCTGTGATACGAAAAGAGTGAGAGAGAATTATTCCTTAAAACGACAACTCATAAGTTTATATGAAGCAAGAAACTAGAATATGGCTTAATATTCTTAACTATTGAGTGGGTAAATGAGTTATAGTATATTCATGTGTTCCTACCATAATAATGAAAGATGAGCTCTCCTACACAGGAGACAACATCAAAGAATCCACAAAGCACTTTGCTAAGCCAAAGTAGCCAGATACGCATTTAAATGTCATCCTAGAATAAAGGAAAACTACAGGGATAGAAATCAAATCAATGCTCCCTAGGGGTGGAGCATTGGGTGTCCATTTGGGAATCAGAAATAATTCAGAAATTATTCTTAGCAAAGGGAGCAGAATTTGCAACAGCCTTCTAAGGTAGGAGGACACTTAAAAAAAAAAGCCAATTCTGATTATAAGTGATCAGAGGAACCCATTTTTGTCAATCCTGAAGAAAGTTTGTTATCTAAAGCAAGTTTGAGCAGCTACAGGCATGATCTGAAAATTTTCTTTAGATAGCAATAAGGGTCTTGAAACAAAGCAGGAATGTTTTAAGCCAGATTAGCGCAGGAAAATAAGAGTACAGACCTAGCCTAGAGTCAGCAAAGCCTGGTCAAATAAACACATAACACAAAATAAAACTCGAGCTACTTCAGGTCAAGGTTTTCATTATTTCCAAAGAAAATAGAAACACGCATAGTAAAACACTGTTGCAATATATCTGATCATTTATGATCATTATAAGGTAGTTAAACTGCCTCACAGTTGTCATTGTATAGTGCATTCTTAGCTAAATTTTTTTCTATTAACTCTTCTAAGTATAGCATTAGGAAATCATATGAATTAAACAAGCCTCAACTTTTAATTCCCTCAATAATCTAGTAGGTAGAAAAGAATCCCTTCTCAGACAGTTTTCTCTGGAAGGTTCTGTGTCACACTCTGACCTCCCCAAGAGAGAAATCTCAGCATCTTAGCCTGCTTGGCATGGAGGAAAAAATGGAAATGAATCCATTTGAACATATTTGAGACTTAGCTGCTGAAATGATGTTGTTAAAACATTCCTTTTTCTTTTGATTAGACTTTATATTTACAAATAAATTAGTTAACTCCAATAGAATTACTAACGGTTTTGTTTCCCAGCTCTCTCCTGACTGAACCAGTGTCTGCCAACTGCCTTAGTACAGGAATAATAGAAGGCAGGCAACCTCGGTCGCTTCCAAAATCGCCGAGTGCACCAGCAGAAGGGTTCAGAGTGGAGACAGGAGAGCAGATGGAAGGTTAACGGGGACTTTCAATGCCAACGTGAGTGACTCACTCGGATCTGACTGGTTCCAAACACAGTCCCTTTATAGAGTACCGGCGCATGAGTCAGCCGCGCATAACTTTAGAGAGAGTCCTTTATTTCAAAGACTGTAGGGGTGGAAGAAATCATTCATCCGAAAAGCCAGATGTTGAAAGTTGTGCTTTTGAATCCCCATCAGGCCCGTAGTTAACATTGCCCTTGACTAACAGTGCACTTGACGGTTTTGCCCCACACAACAGGGTGTGTGAGAACAGGAGAGTGAGGCTCCTGCAGTCTGAAGATGTGTCTGTCTACGCTGGTCTAGCACCAGCACACGCCGCCCTGGGACCCGATCGTTCACTTACTATATTTTTTAAACAGAAAGCTCTAATGTCGTTAAGTTTAGTGACTGTGTTAAAATTTTAAAGACGACATCAGTGAGCCTCACGGATGGCACGCGTGGCTCCCAAGGACTCCGAGCTCACCTTTTGTCAGGCAGGTGACGGTTTCTCTAGTGCGTTTCATCATCTCACTTAATTCCAAAGATAATCATGTGGCTTCAGCTAAATTAATCTCAGGTTTTTAGATGAGAAAACTGGTGCTCAAAGGGGCTAGCTTTCTTGCACAAGAGGGTTTTAGTCTGGACCAGTTTGCCTGCGGGTTTCATATTCTAGTTTAAACCACTTCATTACATGACCTTAGTGTGAGAAATGTAGAAGGTAATAGTGCCAAATTTAGTCAGATATGAAGAATGTTTCATCCTGGCAATTTTTCTTAGGTAATGGATTATCCATAGTATATTTATTACATAAAATAACCCATACAAATAAATATACAAGGTAAGTTTTGGTGGCATGATTTAAGTGTATGTGTATTATTTGCACCAAACCTTTCTTGGTTTTTCTATTCTTAGAGTAGTTCTGTGAGCCCGTGACAGCATGATTCAACTTATCTGAATTCTTTATATACTAGTGAATGTACTCATCACATTTTGGGGAATGTCACTTCATAAATGAAATATTTATCATATGAAAATATTGCTAAATATTTAAAGCGCAAGGTGAATTGCTCTGCAAATCTCCTTCTAAGCTCTTTTTCTCAACTCCTGTGGTGTACTGGTATTTATAAACGTCTGTTTACAACATCTGTTTTATTTACTGTTAAAATTCTGACCAGGTGTATTGCTAAAAAATATTAATTTTAGGGATTATTCATTTATAAGAAACATTAATGACCTATAATTTGTCTTAAAGTTATTTTCTTTATTCCCTATCAACCATTCTTGAGCACATTGGTGGGTGTGCCAATAAACAGGGTGAAATTAGAGGAAGGTTTCACTAAATAGCAAGTTTTCCCACTAACAGAAACAGCTGAGTGACACCGACAACGCGAGAGGAGGCCTGATGTCCAGGGCAGTTCCCCCGGCCATAGATGTGCACTGCCTGACTGAGGTCACAGGAGGCTTTTGAGCGACGTGTGTAGCCAATGCCCCCAACAAGAAGTGTTGGGGCTTCTGAGTGACATACGGCAATGCCCCCAATAAGAAGTGTCTCAGTTAGGAAATACTTTTATTTTATGTCCCAAATGTTCAGTTTAAGAGGCATTCTCTGCCTAAGTCCACAAATTGTCGTTTCGTTTACCACAGGTAAACCTAAACTAGGAGCATTCTACTAAGACCAGCGCAGAGACAGGGCATTAGCCTATTTACCGGAGGGTCACTGGCCAGTGTGTTTAAAGGAGATTAGACCAGATCATCTTCTGTCCCCCTGGAGGTCTCCTTAGCAGCACTCAAGAGAGAAATAGATCACAGATCAGGTGCTGAAACTCCTCCACCAGAGTGGGACACCTTCTTGAGTCTATAGAACTTCTGTCACTTTTCTTGGAGTCCTGATGAGGTTAGGACCAAGAGTGGAGTTTTAATTCCTAGATGATCCAAACATCCCCAGACTTACTATTTTGGGAATTGCTGCTTTTCCTACTTGACTTAACATTAACCTTATAAAACCTGACAAAAATAACTGTTGTTTGACATTCTTGATGTAGGACAAGCCATAACAAGTGATGAATGAGGAGGTACATGTGTGATGCCCTTGAGTATTTGGACAAACATCAAATGAAAATAGATTGTTCAGAATTTCAAAGACCAAATATATTTTCATGCTAAAGAATAAGATAATGGTATTTTTGTATATTTAATAACTATAGCTCAAGCTAATGCTAGTTCTTAAAAGAAATGATTTAGAGAAAATATCATTGGTTCATTTGTTCTGAATAAGAAACATAAAATCTAGAAAAATTTCTGCAAACAACTTTTCAACAACTGGAATTTTGTATGTGGAATAGTGTATATGGAAATTGTAATGGCTTTTAATCATAAGTTTTAGAAGGGTGATTTTATTTGAATATCTGTTACTTTGATCATTAAGAGATTCTACTATCACCAGAATTTTATTTCCAAATGTAATGAGTTTCATATGTGCTAACTGCCAGCTGACTCTACTTGTGAATTAAAATATTTACTTGCACAGAGGCCGGAAGGAAAGTGTATCATGAACTCAGGGTCTCTGTGCACTTGTTTTCTTAGTTTTTCCTAAATGATGTCAGTTTGATGACTCTTGTAAAGCCCATGTTCCAGATGCCATATACCAGTGGTTCTTAACCTTCCTAATACCGCGATGTATTTTTATTATTACAAAGGGGTGGCGACCCACAGGTTGAGAACCACTGCCATATACAGAAAATGAATCTGGAAGCTTTTTCTCTCTTCTGCTTTAAGTGTTAATTACGGTAAGGTCCCGTGGACCTGTAGATCTGGCCTGAAGAATAAAGCCAGGAAAACCAAAGCCGAGGGGCACCTCGGAGGCCTGCAACCAACTCAGAGCCTTGTGCTCCGACAGCCCCTGGCACCTGTGTGTGGTCTTGTCAAGGTAACTTTGGGTCCAGTGAAGATAGGGCCAGCTTTGAATGCACCAAGTTACAGATTTAACCTAAGGTAACGCTTCATAGTAAAATAAAGGGAGTGAAAGAGACCCGCTTTCCTTTGTGGTTTAATTGCTTTCTAGCCTCAGGAAGAAATGTCCCTTGATAGTAGCCTGAATTGCCTATTAAGACAATGATCAAGCCACGATCCACCTAATATTATTTATGAAACATTTCTAGTGTCTAGAGGCGCTGAGCTGTATTTTTGTTCTACATTTAACACTGACTTTGTTTTTCACAATGGAATATCTCTTGTAGCAAAAGATACGTCTTTCCCTCATCTACTAGTAACTGCAGACGGAAACAAGGCACGTTTGCTAAATAAATTACTGCATCCTCTGACCTACAATCATGGAAAGAGGGAACTGTTAGCAAAGCTGTAATGTAATTAGAAAAAATGTGTTTTTGCACATTTAATAGATTAAATAATAGAACTAATAGATTTGGACTGGTCCTACTCTGTTCTGGGGAAAGCTGCTTTTGGTCCTTGAGTTTTATTTCGTCTTCCTTCATTTGTGATAAGGGCCGGGAAACCTATTTTGAAGGACTTTTTACTGCTACATATAATGTATGTATTGGGCCAATGTTTGAAATATTAGTTTTTTTCCCTTTTTGTAACTCTTCATGATTTGCTTCATTTATACTAATAGGAATTACTGAATTAAGTAAATGTAGAAGGTTCAATAAAAATTATGTGATGGGGAAGTTATAACAAGACAGTGAAAATCTACAATAAATACATGAAAAGGAAATAGAACACCTGTAGTCCCAGCTACTTGGGAGGCTGAGGCAAGAGAATTACCTAAGCCCAAGAGCTAGAGGTTGCTGTGAGCTGTGGTGCCACAGCACTCTGCTGAGGGCGACAAAATGAGACTCTGTCTCTTAAAAAAAAAAGAACTGTTTGTCAAGTCTTAGGTGCTTGCGAGAGTTCT
>NW_003852422.1:7948395-7966970 GCF_000181295.1 Otolemur garnettii
CTTTCCTAGTACAGGGATCAGCCCTTGGTGATGCACGTTTTTGACCAGGCTATCATTTGGTCATTAAATTTGTTTATAATAAAAAAAAAAAAAAGGAAATAGAAGAGCAAAACAGCAGTTTTGGAAGAGCCGAGTTTGGCACACAATTTTAATTTAGAACATGAAAAATTATTTTTCTTTACTCTTTTGCTGCTGCTGAAAACCCCAGATAATTCTCATTTTTTTAAATTTTAGAGAAATGTAGGACTGGCTTAAGATGCCCATTGTGAATTAATTATGACCATGGTCAGATGTGACGTAACAAGATGTGTGTCTGATGCAGACAAGGAGACTGGCGAATTCGTGATTTTTATCTGGAAGTTATTCAACACCAAGAGGAGAAAAAAAAGGCTTGTAAAGACAAAGGTAATTACAATTTTTTTCTTCTTTAAGATTTTTATTGTGGGGCGGTGCCTGTGGCTCAAAAGGGTAGGGCGCTGCCAGCCCCATATGCCAGAGGTGACTGGTTCAAATCCAGCCCCAGCCAAAAAAAATATATATTTTTATTGTAGCAGTTTTAACATCTGTCCGACAAAAGCAGGTGACTAAGCACATACCTACCAACCTGTTTTTCTTTTAAAGACAAAACTATTGGATTAAAAAATGTGAAAGATTAAGCTTTGTATCAAGGGTAAGTTAATTTGTTTGACTAATTACAGACTAAATATTTTCATTTGTAAGAGATTTTGACCAGACTAGGGCTATTTAAATCAAACTAATAATTTCCGGCCTTCCTTCCTCGTGCTCACTGGTAAATTCTCAGCCTCACAGATTGTGAGGCTGATGCATGTGGTTATTACCACCATTAAAACAAATGAACCCAGAGTCATACGATTGATCTCCTTGAGAGGCACATTAGCTGGCTTTGAAAAATCCTCATAAGAAGGTTGCACAAAATGGTCTGAGCAGCTGTGATCGAACGGTGACGCACGCATTGCCTCCACAGGTGACCACTTCCCCAGAAAGAACCCCTCCTGCGTGCTCATAAAAAGCACACTGGTTAAAGCACAGGCTCTAGTTTGTAATTACACTCTACGGCTGCGCTACACAATCCCGCTCTGTTGTTGGATTTCTTCAGAAGAATGTGGAGTCCTTTCTGATTCCTTCCCTCCCCTGCCCTGAGCTGCGCATGGAAGGCTGGGCTTGTGCTGAATTTAATCATCTCTTAGATTTGCGTGACAACTCATTGCCTTCAAAGCCCTTGTTTCAAAGTACGTTATTTCACTGGATCCTCATATCAGCACCGAAGGTGGACACCGCAGAATATATTTTTATCAAGTTCTCATGGACGAGAAAATGAAGCCTCAGCAAGGTTAATCGAGTGTAACAGAGGGCACCTGGAAAGGGCCGCAGACTCAGAAGTCACGTCGGAGGTGTCTGATTCATTCTCCCAGGTTGTTTTACGCCACGATTGCTCAGACAGTAGTGACCTGGGTACACTGTTTATTTTAAATTATTAACCTTGTTAAAAGATTCATTATTAAAAGAGTTCCACAAAGTTGCCAGACAGACATATCTGAAATTTAAATCTGTGTTTACTTGCCTGCATGAAAAGCAAGTCCTGCTGCCTGTAAGACAAAGTCTGAGGTTTTTTTGGCTTGGTCTACAAAGCACTCCTGGATCTGAGTCCTATCTGCCTTTCTAACAAACTCTTTGCCCACTTTCTGCCTCTTCTCTGACCTCAGCAGCCACTAATAAAAAGAACATCTGTGCCCTGCTCATGCTGGCGATCCGTGGGGCATACCCGGACCCTCTGTCCTCAGACAGCCTCCCACTGCAGCCTGAATAATTCCAACGCATGTGTTGTGAGTCTCTTTGCCCGTCACCCCCTTCAGCGAACCTTCCCTACATCCCTAAAATTGAATTTGGTGCCCTTTAGCCTGACGGCACTGTTCTCCAAATGTCTCAGGCTCCCCTCTGTGTCCTCACATCCAGTACGGGCAGTCGGCAAGGCTCATGTCTAGTTCCTGACAAAGAGCTGTGAGCAGAGGGGACGTGTGCTTCAGGCAAAGCAGGGGGTATACGGATCGCCCAGGGCAGCTGCCCAGAATCAACATGGACTGAGGTTTTTTTTTTTAAGTCGGTCTGATCCTAAGAGTGCTACTGTGATAAATAAATATATAGTCCTGAAATATGCGACACTGCAGTAGTGATTGGCCAGGAGGAAGGGAAAGTGAGAAGAGAGCCGTGAAGTGGTGCTATGCAGCCGTGTGACAGCCGGTGAAACGCTCGCCCCTTACAAACTGTGACAGCGTGGTAGGCCCCGAGCTTCTAGATGGTAAGGGCAAACACAAATTAAAAACCAGCGGCTTTGTCCTCCCAGTTGAAACTGAGGACGGAAAAGACGGCTTTTCCTTCCATTTCCTTAGGGCATTTCCTTTGGAAAACTCGTGAGCACTTTCTCCTCTCTTCGAAATGCGTGTAACTGTTTTAAAACTGGATAGATCTTTTATCCCCAAGTGCCCGTCTCAGGCATCCATCAACCATCTCCTTGACATGTAAAAGCTGAAGGCACACAGAGTCCCAATCTCTCAGTTTCTGCCAGAGGGTGGGTGACTAACCTCGAGGCTCCAAGTTAAAGAAGTTTGTTTTTCCTCTACCTAAAGCCACTCAGCTAACACAGATGGTCATCCCAATGACCGGGACGAGCCATGGGACAAATGGTGCTGCCGAGTTTCTCACTTGAGCCCAGTTACTGTTTACCATGGAAACACGTATGGAACGGGCTGTTTCTGCCTGGCAGTGTCAACACGTGAGAGTGTCCCTGTGTCTCTGCCATTTCTCAGCAGATTGCCTGACATGCAGGTCACATTCTGGCATAACAGCATTCAATACTAAGAGTATTTTCTGTCTTTCTTACCTTTATAGGGAGACTTTATGCATTGGAAAAAGATTTTGTTTTAAATTTTATTTCCTCAACAACATTTAGGGCAGCAGTTCTCAACCTGTAGGTTGTGACCCACAGGAACTGCATTAAAGGGCCACAGCATTAGGAATGTTGAGAACCACTGATCTAGGGGAAGAGATTATATAGCAAAATGTTAACTCTGTTTGTTGACTGGAAAGGTACGACAGAGAAAAAGCTTTCAAGAAAGAATCAAGAAAAAAAATAAAAATTAAAAAAGAAAGAATCAAGAATCTGTAAATAAAAATGAAAAGGGAGTTGGAAAATTAAAGACCTTGTGAGATGGGGAGCAATAACTACATTGAGACACCACAGAACAGGAAATACGATCAGTAACGTCTCTACATGGCAAAAAGCAAGTTAAAACAGCCTCCAGGACAAAAACAGATGAAGTGTGTAATCTCCACACCTGTGGCTAAAACCTCTCCATTGTCAAGGTAACAGGCAGTTTAAGGGTACGGTGCTCATTCTAATCTATTAATTAGATAAAAATGACCCAGGGCAGAGAATTGATTTAGTGAGGAAGGAACACATTTCACATCAGAAGAGATTTGGTGATAGAAACAGCCCCTTGGAGAAGTGAGCCCCCCCAAACACTTTCTAAATAGTAGGCACGCCCCTTGGTACATGTGATCAACTGGAATTAAATATACAACAATCCAGTAAAATCTGACCAAGTTTTATGGGGAAAATATCATTAAATTTAAAATGTTCATGACCTTTTAAGACTCAGTAGCCTTCAGGTCTCTGACATAACATTATCTATAATACGAACTTGCAGAATCTCAAAGGGAACATTTTCCCCAAGTCCAACTCTAACATGCCCAAGGAGGATGATGATAAAGGAAATTGTCCCATGGGGCAGAGGGCAGAGCCCAGTGCAAGAAAGGACACGCAGAGTGAGGGCCAAGGTACCAAGCCACAAATTATTGTTTGCTCCTGAGGTTAAGACCCTCAGGATGTCTGGGGCACAGCATTTCGGAATGAGCAGATTGGTGTCAGCTTCTGGCCTTCCTTTTCTTGAAGGGGAATCTTGGCGGTGGGAGGATTCCTGTCCCTCTTAAATAATAACTGTTCATAGCGTGCTGGTGAGTGGAGGAGGGAAAACGTTGGTATTTTTTATCATTCTTTTGGAACTGAAAGAAGTCATCTCTAACCTGATGGAGACACTGCTATAATCACCTCCAGATTCTTCACTTTTGAGCTAGAAACAGTGGCTGGCTGGATAATTTTTTATTTTTTGGGGGGGGCTATATTCATTAAGGAAAGATCGAGCAGGAAGAACAGAGAAAAGGGATCTTTGCTTGACCAGAAGAGATGACGGTGGAGAGGCAGTGACGTTTACCAGGTATCCCTGCCTCTGTCCCCCCCCCCAGCCCCCAGTCAGACAGGGCCACGTGAGACGATGTTCTGAACAATGGGATATTAATGCGAGTAACACGCATGGCCTCTGTGCCCAGCTACTTAAATGTTTTGTATTAGTTATCTCAGGCTGTCATAAAAATACCACAGACTAGGTGGCATAAACAACAGGGATTTATTTCTTCGCTGTCCTTGAGGCTGCAAGTTTGAGAGCAGGGTGCCGGCACAGAGGAGTTCTGTTGGGGCTCTCGGCCAGGTGCAGATGGCCAACCGCTCACTGTGCGCCCACAGGGTCTTTCCTCTGCGGGGGGCGGTTAGGGGCAAAAGGCACCAGGGGGTGGAGGGATTTTTCTCTCATTCTCCTCTTACAAAGCCAAGAATCCCTTTGGATTAGGATCACTCTATTTTGACCTAATTTAACCTTAATTACCTCTGTCAAGACCCTATCCCCAGGCATTAGTTCACATTGAGGGTTAGTGCTTCAACATACAGATTTGGAGAGACATAATTCAGTCTGTAACACATTTGGTGGAGAATTCCCTCACCTCTTCTCCTGCTGAGGTAGCTGAGGTGGCTCGGCACTAAGATGTCTGATCTGTGATGCTACTGCAGCCTGGGTTTCTGAAGGCAGGTGCCCAGATGATTTGTCTCAGCTGGCCTTAGACACAGTTTAAGTGACAAATAAACCTTTGTTGTATTCAACCACTGAGACTTGGGGTTGACATTACTATTATTTTTTAAATTGCATCACATAACTTGACCTATTTTCCCAATATATAACCCTGCCATGATTTCTTTATTACAGCTGTTATATTGCATTGTAATCACTCACTGATTTGCCTCCCCATGAGCTCATGAAGGGCCAGGATTATGCGTTACCCATCTTTATTTCTCTATTTCTCTTTGTAGTCTTTGACAAATGAATAAAAACGTGTTTTTGATGCCACAAAAATATTTAATTAATAATGTTGAATAGAATTTTAATTACATGGCATAGGACATAGGAAAGACCTCCATGAAAATTTGCATCAGGGATGTATGTGATGTTAGAAAATCATTTGTCCATGCAAACTCTTCCTTTAATTCCCAAGAGAAAAAAAAATAATGCTAAGAACTTAGTGCCGGGCAGCACCTGTGGCTCAAAGGAGTAGGGCACCGGCCCCATATGCCAGAGGTGGTGGGTTCAAACCCAGCCCCCGCCAAAAAAAAAAAAAAAAGGAACTTAGTGTCAATTCTTTCCTGTGTCTAATTTGGAAAATCTCTTGCTATGATAATACTAGGACTAATTTTTCCCTGGGATAAAGCATTAATTAAACAAGTTAGGAAACTCTTCTTATCAAGAGACGGAGGCTCTGATCTTAGTTCTTGCTCAATTAACTTTAAAGTTCAATATGTTTGGTTGAACCCACACATACTTCAATGTCAATCACTTTTCACTAATTGGTCTATCCCTCTCTAGAGATCACAATGACAGTTCTGATCTTTTAGTCTTTTTAATTCTCCTTCAGAAAGTTCCTAAGTTTTAATAACAGGAATGATTTCTGGAATCAATGGAGAGAGATGTGCAGTTCCGGTTTCACCCCCCTGTGATTGGTGAACACTCACCACTTCCGTGCCGATACTCTTGTCTCTCATGAGACCACTCCCAGCTGGCTTTATTAGAACAGTGCAAGCATTCATCGATTAGCTGCTTCATTCAACAGATACAGATATTTATACATTTTAGTATTTCTGAAATTGGGTATATTTTGTTACTATTCATGATGTCTGTTGAACAGTATCATCCAATGTTCGCTGTCGGGTGAAGGCAGTGACATGGCTGCTACTGTACTGCCTATGTGGACTCACCCACATTTTCTGCACTTTAATTAAAGTTATGTGCAATATTGGGGGCTCATGTCTTGGGTTTAATTATATTTTAGTTTAATTAATAGCAGCTCTTCAATGTTTCAGTTGAGAAACGTTTTAGGAGCATTTGAGAAGGGAACAATGAGTTTTGCTTACTGTCTAAAAACCTGCAAGAGACCCCTCTGGTAGATGGGGCCAGAGTGTGCACCAAACAGCATAATATTTGCCAGAGAGGGCCAGGCATTAAGGGTTCAAAGGAACATCTTAGATTCACAGCAACACATTCTTTTGTGAAATGTGTACCACCATACTCTTGATGGCAAGTAAAACAGTGTTTTGTGGAAAAATAATAATTCAAGGCATTGATAACTCCAGGTTGATTCAGAAGAATTAGATTCTGTATTGGGAATGTTTGAGAAGTTCCTTGGCTGACGTAGTCTTTATACCTTCTATAATATAATGTATGTGTATTTTTCTTATGTATTGGGCATATTGTGTATTATGTATTTTTTGTGCTTTTGTAACATATTTAAGACCTTTCTATTTTGCCTTTTTCTTAATGATTTGGTTACAATTTGGAGAAGAGAGGCTTTGTCTTTGTATCCCTGACCAAAAAAGGTTTAGGACATCCTGGATTCCTTAATTAATTATACAACATGTAGCCTTTGCCTCCGTCAACCATCCTCCCATAGGAACTCCACTGTAATACTTAAGCATTACTTTACACTGCCAATTGTTAAAAATTCATAAAATCTGTGAACAAGTTTTCCCTAGGCTTCTAAATAGAAGCAATATTATTAAAGTTAACAGGCATATATTTTAAACACCAGTTTTGTAAAATCAAGCATTACGCTGAATATGGATGATTATTTTTTGAACAATAATTTTATAAAAAAGAACTCGGGAGCTCACTTAAATTTTATCATACCCGTGTTTGAAAACACCTTGATTTTTGCTTACAATATTTATAAGGTAATATGACGTGAAAATGCCACATCAGCAGTTTAAAAAGTAGTTTTTGTCTTTCACAGAATAACATTGCCCATAATCCTGAATTCTATTACTTCCTCTGCAGATCTGGTATCTTTTGTGATTTTTTGTTTTTTTTTTTTTGAGAAAATAAGCTGGCATGGCAACTAGGTTGTTATTTACTCTTAAAATGCAAAGTTGTGATCATTACCGTAAAACAGCAAACAATTGCTCTGAGCTAATAATGTGAGACTATGAATTCATCTCCCAGTGCAACGCCCTGCTGAGGACAAGTCCATTGAAAGCCTTTTGGTCCTTACTCTCCCTCTGTCCTTGCACTGACTGGCGTGTGCTGCCAGAGACTTAACGATACATCATTACATCATACTGAGGTATGTTCCTCTAGAATAAATGATCTAGATCCACTCCTACTATTCATTGCTATGTTTTAGCAACACACTAGAATTTGCCCTTGAAAAAGTCTGCCAGTGAGAAAAGTGTATTTCAACGCATCCAATTGTGTTACTTTCAGTGCACACAGGAATATAAATAAATGGCTTAAATTTATACCTAATGATATACCTTGTTAGCAACGAGCTAATAAAATAAAATCCAGAAAGTACAGGTCTTTGGCTCAGGTTTGATATGATAACTGGCCATGCCTCACCACCCATCTGCCCTCTAAATCTGCAGTCCCCAATCCATCGGGCCACAGGATGGTACTGGTCATGGCCCTGGCTTGTTAGAAAGTGGGCAGCATAGCAGGAGGTGAGTGGTAGACAGGTGAAGCTTCATCTGTATTTACAGCTGCTCCCCACGGCTCCCATCACCTCCAGAGCTCTGCCTCCTGTCGGCTCTGCAGAGGCATCAGATTCTCAGAGGTTGCACGTTCTACTGTAAACTGCACATGTGGGGATCTAAGCTGTGTTCTACTTAGGAGAATCTAATGCCTGATGATCTGAAGCAGAACCGTAATGTGCATGAATCATCCTGAAACCATCCCCCTCCCTTGGTTCATGGAAAAACTGTCTTCCATGAGACTAGTTTGTCATGCAAAAAAGGTTGGGGACGGCTGCTCTAAATGGTCCCCAATCTCACTGCCAGGACCACTACAACAAGTTCAGACCCAGGGAACACAACATCCTACTTTTATTTCTCTGGATCAAGCATGGACAGCACCTCTGGCCTTGGCTCTCGTTAACAAGAGTGAGAGCATCTGAAGTTACAAAATAGGTGTACAAAATTATAGTCAATATCTCAATCACTACAAAGCCAAGGACACCCAAAATTCAGAGAAGGGGAAAAAATATACTGTGTACAAAAGGAGAAATCTTCAATCTCAAAGACAAAGAATGTAAAAGAAAACAAAGAAAAAAAAGGAGATATCAAATTTGTCTATCAAAATAAAAAGATCTTAAAAAATTAATGTAGGCAGGTATAAATGGAGTTAAAATTCTGGATAATAGCTACAGGAAAAAATAACTACATGTTATTTAAGAGCTTGAGGAGAACCTCAGTGAAATGATGGTAGAGACAAAATAGTTAAATTGCTGTACATTGAAAAAAAAAAATAGGTGCTCCAGAAAAGCTCCAGGCAAGGGGCTCCTGGAAGTGGTGTTGCTCAGTGGTTAACAAAAGAACAGCTGAGTTAGGAGTTAGTTCATATGCACTGAATTAACCTTTCAGGCCACTAACAAATGTATCATAGTTTCAGGCCAGTGAATATCTAAAAGATATCAACCATTTTCATACACATACTTATTAAAATAGTATACATGCCTAAAAATATTCATTTTTTTTTCTTTCAGTTTTTGGCTGAAGCTGGGCTTGAACCCGCCGCCTCCGGCATATGGGGCCAGCGCCCTACTCCTTTGAGCCACAGGCACTGCCCTGAATATTCATTTTTTTTTACAAGAATTTTTATTTACCAATAGTTAACAGCGTGTGATTGCTATTGTGCTCTCAATGTGTAGGCAGACAGAAATAGCAGAACGAGCTCAACGCTACTGAGGAAACACAGGCTCCAGGGCTCTTCAAAGAATTCAGTGTGGTGAGACTTTACTATTACTTTAGTGCAAAAGGGCTCCAGACTGGTAAAATTATCCTGCTCAGGGCTGGGTTGTTTTGTTTTCTTTTGTTTTGCTTCTTAAAAGTTTTAAGAGATATATGACCTACCCTAGATGGATAGTATTAGACGCTGATCTTGAATAAATATTTAACAGTTTTGTAAGAAGAAAGTTATAAAATTAAAATTTTTATATTAAGTACAAGAAACCTCACTATGATTACCTTATAAGACCATCTTCATCTTAAGAATGTGATAAATCTCGTCCCCTGTGTGAAGACTGAATGCCTAAACACCTCTTTCTTATGTAGAACCCCTAAACCCAGGTCTTATCTTGAGTGTGTGACAACACTATCACAAAGGGTCATAGTGTAAAGACACTGATTTGGTTGTAGCTCATGTCTAAATCCACGTGTATGAATAAGATTGTGAAGCAAGCATTCATTTCACACAGTTATGCATTCCAGCTATATTGTCTGATTAAAAAACATATTTTCCAAAAGGCAAAACTTAAATAATTCTATATAAAATTTTAACAAATTTTTTTTTTATAAAAAAATCACAAAAATAATGCCAGGATATGGTAGATTTCATTTTATGGGACTCCCATGGCCCAAGTATATATCAGAAATATCATATTGTAATAATATTACCCTGTACTGCACTATTAACATAATTACAAAACTAGTTTAATGCTAGCGTAAGAGACTGAAATTATTTTGAATGGGGTAGTCAACATGTCATGGAATCCACACAGTTTTATCTTGATTAGCAACGAGAACCTGAAGAAAATATGTATTTAGTAAGTTTTACACCCTTTATAAAATCAGGGGTCATCCCAGGCAACGATGGACAGACCCTCTCTTTCAGGAATCTGTCTAACACATCCCTGCACTTGGCTGCTGCGTTAGCGCTTACCTTCCTGACTCAAATGTGAACCAGGTGGAGTCCCGACCGTATCTCCTCAGTGAGCTGAGAGGCCACATCACCAGTTTGACCTTGGCATTGTGGATATCCCAGAGATAGATGTTCTCGTGAGTGATCTGCATTGTACATTCACCATAAATATCCAGATTTGGTGTAGGCATAAGGTACACATTGAATCGTTCTACAAAGAAAGAAAGAATGGAGAAAATTAAATAAAAAGAGGTGCACCTGTTTACAGCAACACTGCATCAATCTGTGCACCCACGGAACTCAGAAAGCATCATCATGTCCCTTGGTGATACCAGTACAGATCACAGAACACTACCTCTTTCCATTTTGTATACCAAGAAAGCAGTTTATTTAAGTATTTTTAATTATTAGTTCATTCACTCATTCTGCAACTTTTATTTCATACATTCTCTGCGGTGAAGAAATGGTTACATTGCACAGTGGAAAAGTAAGAGCAACAGCTAAGTGGAGTCTGCCCCAGTTGGGCCTCTGGTCTGCCTTTTCATACATTCTAAGTGGATATCATGGGTACAATTCCTGAGAGGATGCCTTATTTACTCTAAGCAAGACCTTACTCACTTTTACCTTTGTGACCTGACGTATTTAATGCACACTCAGGCTGACTCACTAACTACTTAAGCACTAAAAAGATAATTGAGGTTGTATCTGAAAACAGATTATAATCATGATCAGATTCAGCATATTTTAATCACAGATAGTCACGCCTGCCCTCTGCAGAACTTCAGACATTAGTAAGAGAAGTAGAAATACAAAGACCCTTCATGTTACAGTTTAACACTCTCCAATCTCAACTCTGGATGCTAGTTCTTGCATTCTTTGAAAAAAAACTATGCCAATAACTATTATTTTTAAATATTCAAAATTCATTCTCTCCTAATTGGTTTCACATTCTAAGGATTTCAGATTCAGTTAAAAAGTGAACTAATTTAATCCAGCAGAAAACTAGGCACGTAGAGATGAGGGTGGCACAACCAGTTACCTACCTATATACTTCATTGAACCCCATTATAATTAAGAGGGGGACTTTTTGCATTTCCCGTGAATAAATTATTTTATTCTCTTGGCAGCATAAAATGTTGTTTTACTAAAATTTGTGATGGTTTTTAGTAGGAAGACCATTTCCTAGTGGACTGGTTAAAATTGGCTCCAGTAAAATGATATTTAAACATGTGTATCTGTGTGAAACAATTCCATCAGGCAGGCCTTTTCAATCACTCTCTGATCATGCTACTTTTAACATGTGAGAAGCTGCTTTTGGTTTTTATTGGCTGCAGTACTAGTTTTCAGATTTTAGTGCGCATCAGAACTATCAGAGGACTTGTTTAAGAACAGATTGGCGGCTCGGCACCTATAGCTCAACCGGCTAAGGCGCCAGCCACGTACACCTAAGGTGGCGGGTTCGAATCCCCATCCCGGACCTGCCAAACAACAATGCCGGCTGCAACCAAAAAATAGCCGGGCGTTGTGGCAGGCGCCTGTGGTCCCAGCTACTTGGGAGGCGGAGGCAGGAGACTCGCTTGAGCCCAGGAGTTGGAGGTTGCTGTGAGCTGTAATGCTACGGCACTCTACCCAGGGGGACAGCTTGAGGCTCTGTCTAAAAAAAAAAAAAAAGAACAGATTGGCAAGCCTCCTGCAGCCTGTAGGGCTGGTATTTGGAGCCAGATAATTTACATTTCCACTGACCCCCTGAGGATGTTGACACAGTGGCTCAGGGGACTACACTTTTTTGTTTGTTTGTTTGTTTGTTTTTTGTGGTTTTTGGCCAGGGCTGGGTTTGAACCTGCTACCTCCAGCATATAGGGCCTGCGCCCTACTCCTTTGAGCCGCAGCGCCGCCGGGGACTACACTTTGAGAACAGGTGATTTGTACACTTCTGACATAAGGCTAGGGAGGTAGCAACGTTAGAGAGACTGTAAGGAACGCTTTCAAAAAGTGATGCTATGTTCCAGCAGAACAAATCAGCATGTATTGTTTTTCAAAACCATTCTCTAATACCTGCTTAAATAAATTAACCCTTCTCAATGGACTCATGCCTAATTTGATGGGAAAGAGTTCTTATCCCAATAGGAATAAAAGAAAAGATAAGGGCAGTGCCTGTGGCTTAAGCACTAAAAAGATAATTTAGTGAGTAGGACACCAGCCCCATATACCAAGGGTGGCGGGTTCAAACCTGGCCCCAGCCAAACTGCAATAAGAAAAAAAATATAGCCGGGTGTTGTGGTGGGTGCCTGTAGTCCCAGCTACTTGGGAGGCTGAGGCAAGAGAATCGCCTAAGCCCAAGAGCTAGAGGTTGCTGTGAGCTGTGACACCATAGCACTCTACTGATGGTGATACAATGAGACACTATCTCTTAAAAAAAAAAAATAGAAAGAAAAAAAAAGATAGGGGCATAGAAATGAAGTATATGAAAGATAGTTTATAATTCATCAGGATGTGTATATTACAACTATTGTTTAAAGGTGATCGACAACAATAAAAACATTATTAAAGACAATTGTTTCCCTACTATTATTAGTAAAGGGAAACAATTCATTTCCAAATAGCCAAAAGCATCAGAAAGTAAATAATTATCTAAATAATGATAATAATATCCTAAAATGTGAATAAAATGCTACTAATCTTATGAAGACTGCTGAATATGTGAAGAACTATATTTTTGAAAAGATTGTATAAAAAAACTGGGTAAAAGGTGTTCATCCACAAAAGCTATAAAACTATAGTGCTAAAACATTCCAGAAGTATTGTCTATGAATTTGTATAATATATTGGCAAAATATAGGGTTTTGTGTTAGCTGATATATGAGAAAATACAATTTTAAATGGCCAAAACAATGAAGAAGGTGGAATATTGTTAAACTAAATATTATGTCCAACAAAGATATTTACTAGTATTGACTCTGCAATTACATTTGCAAGAGCATTTTTACACTAGGACAGGCTGGATTACAAGGCCCAAAGGAACAGATCGCGCCCACGGAAGGCCTGGGACACAGACACAAGGTCACAACCACAGTCTTCTACTGGGCAAAATTTAGGCATTAACTGAACAAGCCAAATTAATAATTATGTATGTTTATACAATATAAGTAAACTGCTTATGTCATGAATCAAAATTGCTATGGTAATTTGAATTTATTCATAATTCTGAATTTCACTTAGTTGTTTCTATTAACCAGTGATTCCATAAAATAAAACTCATTCTATATAAAACTGTATATAAATTGGTCAAAAAACTCTAAAAATTTAACTGAGATTATCTGATGGCAAGAGCACACCATTGTTTTTTTCAAAAATCATATCATAACCCCCCCAAATTTATGGGATTTTTTTTTGAGACAGAGTCTCACTCTGTCACCCTTGATAGAGTGCTATGTTGTCATAGCTCACAGCAGCCTCAAACTCATGGGCTCATTCTCTTGCCTCAGCCTCCTGAGTAGCTGGGACTACAGGCACCCGCCACAATGCCTGACTATTTTTAGAGAGGGGATCTTACTCTTGCTTAGGCTGGTCTTGAATCTGGGAGGTCAGGCAATTCACCTCCACCTCCCAGAGTGCTGTGATTACAGGTGTGAGCCACCATACCTGGCCTAATGGAGATATTTTTAAGTTTAAATTTGTCACTAGCTAGTACAAATTAAAAGAGCCAGATTTAGTAGGGTACAATTTAGGAAAATAGATAAGTTTTGTTCCACCACTGCACTCAAACAACTGTGAAATTTCCTCTGTTTGTTCCCCACAATATCCAATACCCCAGGAGAGTGTTCAACCTTTTGGCTTCTCTGCTCTATGTGGAAGAAGAGCTGTCTTAAGCCACACATTAAATACAAACACTAATGAACATGTATGAGCAAAAAAGAGCTCTGTGCATAATTTTTGTGATATCCACCAACACAGATAAACAAGGGAGTCCTCACATAACCCTCCCACAGCCTGCAGGTTGCGTTTTTTTTTTTTTTTAATTAAATGATAGCTGTGTACATTAATGCAATCATGGCATACAGTGTGGTGTTTTCATATACAATTTGAAATATTTTCATCAAACTGGTTAACATAGGCTTTATGTCATTTTCTTAGTTATTGTGTTAAAAAGTTTATATTCTACTCTTAGAAAGACTCACTTGTACCCTTGTAAGATAAACCATAGAAGTGATCCCTCAGGCTGCGTTTGGATGCACCAGTTTGGATGCACTGTTGTCTTTATGTTTCAGATTAGTTGACTGGTAGAATTTAGAATTTTAACATGTCGCCTAATTTGAAGTTTCTTCGCTTCTTCCAGGCCAGGTCCGTTACTGAGAAGCCAGCAATGACAATGAGAAGGCAGGTTACACTCTCCCACTTGCAGTACCTTTTCCTCCCCCTCCCCCAAACTTCTCTTGCATTTGCCTTTGGCTTCTCCAGGGTAAGAAGAGTAAGAGGAAAGGGGTAAAATCCCTGCTCATCATCCATTACTCTTCCAACTTCTTTCTGGGTATTTGAATCTCAGCGGCCAGACCTATTCCAATGCTGGCTCTCTCTTTTGGCGCAGATGGTGTGCTCCTGAGGACCATCCCAGAGGCCCATGGACCTCATGCCCCTGAGCTCCTATTTTCTGTACCACACTTGATCCTCTTTGTGCTAGAGACTCTTCCCACAGACAAGCAGTTGTTCTGGTCTGGGACTTTTCCAGATGACTCAAGCCCAGTTAACTAAAAGGAATCCGCTTAATTCATAAGGAAACTCAAACATCCTTGTCCCACCACATGTGGAAGTGTCCCTTGTCCAGCTGACCCACACCCCTCGTTTGAAATGTCTGAGCCGCCATCCTGTAGCCTGATCTCAGATTCATCATTGTGAAGCAGAACCACTGAACCTCCAACTCAGGTTCTTCCTGCCACTCTCCTGTACCCTGCTATGGTACCAGCCTGGGGCAGGACTACGTGATACTAAAGTTGCACCAGCGTGAGTGCGGGGAGAAGTCAGTCTCCCTTTCAAAAGCAACTACTGCATTATGAATAAATTTTCTTGCCCTTCCTTTTTCGTGTGTCTTGGGAGGGGTAAGTTCCACATTTTTTTCTGCTCTTTTCCTTTGAAAGACCTGAAGAATTCTCTTCCATAAATCCTCAAACCACCCCTTATAATTGCTTGTTTTTTTTCACCCATCATCCACAGGCCTGGGGCTGCAGTGCAGTGTCAAGAAAGTTCCATGTTATACTCTTTATTTAACACTTGGTCCATACCAATTCAAAATATGAAATTACAGTAAGAATACAAAATTAATACCTGTTTTACTAAATGTTATTTAGGCAAAAGATCAGAGATATTTTGGTCTGTCATTAAGCATTGCTGAATTTAGTCCTCAGAATTCTGGTCTTAGGAAAACTGAACATATGTGTGCATTTCCTACTCAGTATTCTTCCAATTCTGGATCTAGGTTCACTGCATTGTTTAATATAACCTGCTTTGTTTTTCATGGTCATGTGAACTACCAAGGGAATTAAATGGAGATATTACACAAAAGATAAAGAGACATTTCAAGGACATTCTGTTTTTTCTATTCTTAGCTCCAAAATTTCTCTAGTACAGGGAGCTTTCAGTGGTCAGTCTTCAATTCCGGCCACTTTAGAAGATGAGCCACACTGAGAAAGCAGGTGTCTGTGCATTCAGACACATTCTGAGGTCTGCATGATGCAATTAAACCACTAGTCAAGCAAATCATTATTTATGTTTGTTAAAATTTGTGGAAGTCTTCAGAAATTGTGGCTCCATCTCCACCATAGAACTAAAATTCATCAGAATCTAGTTTACTATAGTGCAGCAAGAGTAATCAGTTTAGTTGCCAGGTGCCATCTGCTCTCTGTGTACCTGGCCACTGTGAACTGGAACGCTTATATTTCTTGAATTAATTAGCAGCCCTTAGGGAAAAACTTCTAGCATCAACCAGACTGTACTGGGGTGTGTCTTCCTCTTGAGCTCTGATATTTGCTCTCTATATCTGGGTGCTCCTGTGTTAGGTACATATATATTTAGAATTGCTATATCCTCTTGACCTTTCTATCATTATATAATGATCTTTTTGTCTCTTTCTAGAGTTTCCATCTTGAAATCTATTTTGTCTGATAGAAATATGGCTACTGGCCCTCTTTTACTTTCCATTTGCATGGAACATCTTTTTCTGACTATTCGTGTCTTTACAGGTGGAATGAGTGTCTTTCAGACAACATACATGTCGTTGGCTCTTGCTTCCTGAACCCATTCACTCATTCTGTCTCTTGATGGGAGAGTTTCGTCACGCTCTGATGTTATACTGACAGGTAAGGAATTACCACGGCTGTGTTGTTAGCTGAGTTCTGCTTGTTTGCAGTACTTCATTCTTCCTTCCTTCCCTCCATCCCTCTCAGATGATAAGTCGTATCTTTAAAAAAAATTCCTATTTTATTTCTATTTCTTGTCTTTTCTGTGGTTTGTTTTTTTTTTTTTTTTTGATAGAGTCTCACTGTTTCCCCACACTAGAGTGCCGTGGCCTCAGCTTAGCGCACAGCAACCTCAGACTTCTGGGCTCTAGTGATCGCCCTGTCTCAGCCTCCTCAGTGTGTACTCCAGGCATGCACCGTCTTACCTGGCTAGTTTTTCTATTTTTAGTACAGATGGGTCTTATTCTTGCTCAGGTTGGTCTCAAACTCCTAAGCTCAAGCAATCCACCCACTTGGGCCTCCCAGAGCGCTAGGATTACAGGTGTGAGCCGCTGCTCCTGGCCATTTGTATCTTCCCCCTCAATCCTCCAGTTCCTCTCCACGGTAGGCTGCACACTCTAACCCCGTAACAACCTCACACTTGCAGTGTACTTCTGTGCTTCTTGACTTTGGATTTGGTCATGGGACTTGTTTTAGCCAATGGAATGTTAGTGGACAGGAAATATGCCGAGGCTTAAATCGTGTTGTGAAGTTGGACTTGCTTTTTTGCATTACTGTTATTTCTTTGTCTTAAGAACGTTCTTTAGGCAGCGGCAAGTGCAAGGAAGATGAGAGACACCTGGAACAGACGTGGGCACCCTCTGCAGCTCAGAGCCACCTCAGCAGAACCGAGCCCCAGTCAGCCAAATGTGAGTCACTCTCCCTGTGCAGGAACAATAAGACCTGCCTAGAGGTCTATGCTATTAAGACTCTGTGTCATGTGGGGACCTGGTGCCATTCTACAAAATCTTGATGGAAACCTTGTTTATGGTTTTGTCTCCTTGACTACTTTGTGAACTTGATGAAAGTCATAACCATGCCAGGCAGTGCCTGTGGCTCAAAGCAGTGGGGTGCCAGCTCTGTATGCCGGAGGTGGTGGGTTCAAGCCCAGCCCCAGTCAAAAACTGCAAAGAAAAAAGTAAAGTCATAACTGTGCCTTGCTCAATTCCATATTTCCTCAGTCGAGCTCTGGGATATCCTCAAAACCGTTTGGTGGATACACAATGATGAATGAACGGCATTAAAGGGTGTTGGAGTTGAACAAAGGGAGCATTTTTATAATGGCAACCTCAGCAAATAATTTAGAAACAGCACTACAATATTGCTGTGGCTCTGAGAACAGTTATACATGTTAGGCTAAAAGTAGGAATTGATGCTGCTTTTCACTAGTTAGAAGCAGAGCCACTGAGTCCTGGACAAAACAAAGCCCTTCAATCTGACTCTGAGTTAACCCCAAGGCCAAGTCAGAGGTTCCTTTTGCATCTGTTTTTTTTGTTGCAGAGGGAGACGTCTTGTATCCGTGACAAACCCAACATGGCTCCTGTGTTCCCTTCCACCTGCGACTGCAGGAATTTCCTCCATGTGAGCTGCTTCGTGGTTTTCATCTTCACTTTTGCTCTTAATGATTCATAAGCAACATTTGTTTCTTAGAATGGCCACGATGTGTTGTGACCTTTATAAATAACCATGACTATAACACCACACATTAATAGTTTCTCAGGCCAGTGCGGGCTACCTGAACTACTACTGAAATACATGGGCGACTTGGGAATTATAAGAACTTCAAGTTTGAAAAGTCTGCCTAATACACACTTTTCTGGTGGCAGTGTCACCTGAAGTCTGAGAATAAATTTTCCGGCACGTGTTTGTATAAACTGTGTTTACTTAACTTTCCCTGATATCTTGTGGGATTCTAAGCTGATATGAAAACAGCTGAGAGAACTAGATAAAGATGATTAAAGCAAAGAATTTAATCAATAACCACTTTTATCTCAGCAACATGCATTATCTTTCACTATTAAAAATTATTTGCATATGGCTCGGTGCCTGTGGTTCAAGTAGCTGAGGCGCCAGACACGTACACCTAAGGTGGTGGGTTTGAATCCAGCTCAGGCTTGCCAAACAATGATGGCTGCAACCGAAAAAAAATAGCCAGGCGTTGTGGCGGGCGCCTGTGGTCCCAGCAACTTGGGAGGCGGAGGCAGGAGACTCGCTTGAGCCC